>NW_008752397.1:43905-58308 GCF_000715545.1 Opisthorchis viverrini
AACAGCCATCTGATCAACAACCAATAAACTCACCCGAGCTACCAATATTTCACCACATTACCAATTGAAGCGCTGGTCTCACAATCTCGGCTGTCTTCCTCACATTTCCTAATAACACCAGAATATTAAAAGTCGTTCGGGAGGAAGAGAACAAATCACATGAAAAGTTAACTTTCCACCTCGGAATTCGTTACCCAAGCAGTCAGTCAACGCGTGACCAAGTGATGTGAATTCTATGATTGAAGAATGAGACGCATTAAATCCTTTCTTGGTGTGATTACATCACGTGACTACTCGTCGTCGGGCAATTTACGGCTACTTCGGTTTATCAAATATTTCAATGCCATGGGATGCAGCGAAAGCCTTGAAAAATGCGAGCATCCAGCGGTTGTCATTCCGAATGAGAAGGTCCCTTACTCTTTAATTTCAAAATAGTAGCCAAGAGATTGGGGTTTTGGTCAAGCTTGTGTTCTGAGCATGGATTTGGAACTCAAATTCGTTGAATGAATGTGACAAAGAACTGAATGTGATTCCGTCTGTGCGGATGGTCAAAGAAGACCCAAAAGCACAATGTCAGAAGGTGAGTTTGTCGTAGTGGTAGTGAAACTCAAATAATCTACTTGAGGTAGTGATCGGGTTTCGAATCCTGAGAGCTATATAAGTCATGGTTGTAACGCAACGGATGAAGCTAGTGAACACATAAATAAGGCATGCGTAGCGTTTGCCAACTTGTTTCATTCGCAGTGCCACAGGTGAATACTGCGGAAGTTAAATGGTTGTGCATGAATGGAAACTATAAATACAAGCCTCATTATATATGGTGGACTTGTCCATTTCAATCCGAGTTCTTTGGGAGGGTTCTAATTACTTGGGCAATCGCTGCTCACCCAAGCGCGAAAATGTTCACCTGTTTAAAGGTAAACATCCGGATGAGTCCAGCGTACGCTGCCGGAGTAGTGGTAACACGCTCGCCCCCCATGTCAAATGTGCGAAGCTCAAACCTCGGCACGGCCATCGGATATGCACTGCTAATGAGATCTAATAAGAGCAAAATTCGAGTCCATTACTTTCACCTTTTGGTGTAGACCCACCAGGATTGCGCGAGGTCAGGAGGTAGGTATTCCACAAAAATCTATTTGACGAATCATAATCGCGGATGCTGGAGAGCAAAGGCTTCAAGTAACCACTACCAGCACAAGAAGATATGTTTCCTGTTTTAAACCATTGTTATTAAAATGTTTGAGGAAGGCAGACTATGAACTGGTAGCGTGAAATGCGATCAACTGTAGTCTAATCGACTGCTGTGATATTCTGGATCTCCCTGGCTGGAGGTCCTGTTCTGCTGCTTTCACTTGGCAAATAGCCCTGCAGCACAAGGAACAGAGCCGACTCTGTTGGAATGTATATTACCGTTTACCAGCCGGACATTCTATGGCTGTGCGCTTGGCTTACGTTAGTCAATCCAGCTAATGGCAACCCCATTTGACATTACACGCAGTTGCATTTATTTTGATGGTAGTGAGGGATATCACCACGTTGTTTTTTGACACTCCTGCTATGAACAAAGGACCTGTTCGCATTGGGCCCCTAAAGTGTCATTTTCTCTCCATTTTATACAAAAAAACCTTCCTTCCTTGGCAGTGAGGGATATCACCACGTTGTTTTTCGACACTCCTGCTATGAACAGAGGATCTGTTCGCATTGGGCCCCTAAAGTGTCAGTTTCTCTCCATTTTATACAAAAAAACCTTCTCATGGGCGCGTGGAAGTTATACATGGGTCTATATTTCCGGTACGTTGCTGTCAGTGGTGATGATAATGGAGTTATGCATGGATCTATACTGTCCGGTATTGATGTGAGAAGCTTTAGGCATCTCTGTAGTACCATTGAAAAAAATGCTTTAATTTTCAAAAAGCGATTAAACGGAAAATTCTGATCATCAGCTGGGTTAAAGTTCACCTGAAGTAAGTTTGACTATCAACAATCTAAATTTAGCTAATGTGGCTGGCTACGGAGAAGCAACGCCCTCATCGTTATGGTGTTATTACGGTAAAAAAAATTAGAGCTGCTGTGGATGGTGGTTCAAAAATTATACAGAACGGAACGGAATCCTCGTCCTCATGCTTCGTAAGCCGATGCAATTAGTCCAGATGAACTGTATTCATAAAGAATCAGCAATGAAATTGAACCACAATAATAATTTGAATTGGGTGCATCATATTTAGCGGGTATTGTCAGTGTACGATCTTCAAGTGTTGGTGCGATTTAATATGACAACAAATTGTGCTTTGGAAGGAAATACAATCGGGCAGTTTTGGTGACATTCTCCTCAGTGAGGATGATTTGCAGTGCACCTACCTTGCGATAAAATAAGTTCCAACGATCTATTTTATATTTTCATATCTAACCCAAGTCCTAAATGATTTAAACTGTGATTTTGGTCTGGCAGTTTGACAACTTTAAAGCATATTTTATCTTTTTTTACACCGTTTATCGTAGGGTATAACGGTGCGGATGATGGAATTCGTAAGGATCTTGGGCCAATGCAATGGTTTGTCAACAAATTAAAGGGTCCTCTTTGCAAAGTTGTTGATTTCTTATTCAGTGCTATCCTAAAAGCAACCCCCTTGGCTAAAGGCAGCACAAAATGGTTTTTAATAATTACGTAGAACTAACAAACTACTAATTAGCAAAAGCTGAATAGGTGATGGTTGATTAACTGGAAAGGGAGGCAGTCCTAATGAGGTCAGCGAAGTTGACAGCAACGCTCATGGGGTTATGAGTATCCGCAGAGAATTAGCCTGTTCTTTATAAAACTGATTGTGAAAAATGCTGCTTAATGAAACTGAAACTTCCTTAGTTATGTAAACACAGGTGAAAGGTAGAAGGCCTTCGCTGCGGAGTTGTTTATTAGAAAACATCAACTAAACAGTTACGGACTATTGGAAGCAAAACTCCTATACGCATCTTGTTCACAAAAACTGAATATCCATCTTCTCCCTGAACATGTCTTCCTGAACTTTCCTGGATATTCACTGACCGTTACTCAAAGGCGAGCAAATGCTACAAACGAACTCCACAAATTCCGTAACAGGTGTCAAGAGACGCGAAGCGGATTCACAAGTAAACATATTACTCCCATGCCCTATCAGTAGTATTCACCGTTACACAGGTAGCATAGGTTGTTTTTTCAAGCTCTACTGACTAGGCGATGAATAATCACACAGGATTTCAACCTGGAGAACGAAAATTTCCTATGAATCAATTTTGAGCGGTCTGCACTTCTCTACCAGGGTCCATGAGGGCAGCAAAATACATGGGGGGGAGGCACAAGAACAACTGGAGGTCTGTTATGAACACGTTGATTAGGTGAAAGAATCTAGTGGATAAGCCCATTTCTGATTCTCAAATAAAAACGGGCCAAAATTCTCACATTAACTTGCATGCGACTTTTAGGAGAACGAAAATTTCCTATGAATCAATTTTGAGCGGTCTGCACTTCTCTACCAGGGTCCATGAGGGCAGCAAAATACATGGGGGGTGGGCAAAAGAACAACTGTAGATCTTTTATAAACACGTTGATTAGGTGGAAGAATCTCGTGGACAAGCCCATTTCCGATTCGCAAGTAAAAACGGGCCAACATTCTCACATTAACTTGCATGCGACTTTTAGAAGTCAACAGGGTAGAGATGGATAGGTGTATAACTGTAGCTTCATTGGCTATAGAATAACCATCTTAATTTGGGTGTTTGTTGGGGGAGATACGTGTCACTGGGAACATTTGATGTCCATTCTAGTTTTGACAACTCTGATCGCAATGCTCATTTGGAGCTACTTTTGAAATGAGCCCAATTTTTCCCCATATCTATTTCACCTCTGTATGGTCGGAAAATTTCCATCGAATTCGTGAGAATCCTTAACTTGTTCTAGGACAGCGAATTTTGCTCTAGAAGAAATTGCTGTCCATAAAGTGATTTTGACTATCCGGGGAAAATGACTGAACGAAGGCTGGCTCGGTAACTTTGAAAATAGATTGTCTTCTGTGTACTTCAAACCGCCAAAAAAAGACAATCTACTTTCGTAATGTCGTCGGTAAAATTGAATACTTGGTTCCGGGGGCGCAGGTTTAAGTTGTATTTGTTAGTTTTGCCTATATATTTTGTGTCCACACCTGTTTTAGAATTCGTCGCAGATGGAAAGAGATGTCAGTGTGTAAGTTGCAAGCTGTGTGCACTCAAACTTGCGTGTTAATCAGGGTTCGTAATGTGATCACTTGTTTTGTTCGTTGAGGTCAGTTGTTCGGTTTCGAGCTTCTCGTATTGACTGAGTTTTTGATGTCGGTGCTATCTCAGTTAAGCAGGTATTCACGTGCGCTGGTGACGTTCTTACACACGGACAGACTCGCACCTCAGCGAAATTATGCACTGGAGTTTCTACAGCCATTGATGACATAGCGTTTGCTACAACTATACGCGAAACTGCGCCCAGAAAAAAGACGATCAACTAAATAAGCCTCTGCCATCAGTAAGGTTTCCAACAAAAACAATAGCTTCACGCAACCTAAAACACCCTATATCTGTATCCGCCAGTTCAACGGCTTCATTGTTTACAACCTTCCCTCGATTGATGAGGCTATCCTCGAACAAAGCTCATGAACTTTACGAGAGATTTCAAGGGCGCCCTGACATTGGTGCATAATATGAGATGTTTTTGAAAGGAAGAGCCTTCATGTATTTACTCAGAACAAAAAACGAAAAGCATTCCAATAGTAATTCAAGCAGAACAGAACATATAACAAAGCAGAGCTTGGAGTTTTTTATTTTGGCTGTTTTACATGCTCACTGTGTCTCCGGACATTCTGATGACCCAATGGAGAGTTCTTTCGGATGACCGCCAGGCAAGAATCTGCGAACGGAGTAGATTGATTTTGAGTGTTTTTGAGACAAACAACATGTTTACCATCTTATTATGGACGTCCAAAATGCGGTGCACTTCGTGGATAGCTGTTGGCGCTACAATGTCGTTGAGCGCCAACCATTTTTCTGGACTGTTTACAGGACACTTTTTATTAGATTTTATTGATTCCCCGCCCCCGAAACGTAGTTAACATTTTGTCGAATTTGTCGCGCTTCATAAAACCTGTATTCCTTATATTCAAATGGGGAAGCCCATGCAATTGGTTGGCTCGAATAGTTTTGAATGGGTGACTCATCGGCCTTTAAAAACTTGTGTGGATGAAAGTTGGCACTGATAAATGACTAAATATCATCACAATCGGAAAAGCGCTGCCTTTGAACAGCTGTTAAACGACCTTGAAATCTCACCTAACTGGCAGGAGACCTCAGCTTGCTAACACCAGTGTGTCGCCCAATAACCACTGAAATGAAGTGTGTGTGAGTAATGAAACTGAACAAAACCCAGGGTTATTTTATTTTTGTTGGCTTTGGTAATTGTCTAAATAACTTTGCGTGCTTTAGCGCTACAATCCAGAACCTCAACGTTCAATTTATTTTGGATTTTACAACAGTAAGACGCTACTATCCAGAACCTCAATTTATTTTGGATTTTACAACAGTAAGCTATGTTTTGAAACAATCCATTGCATTATTCATCAAGTAAACAGAATATGACTCGGAGGTGTTTGCCTTAAATTCTACTGACAGTCATATAAGTCACACAATTGCTTTCTACATGTCTGGGAAATTTGCAGACACCGAGGAGAATGGGACCAGATTTATAATACAAAAGAGATGATTGGTAATAAGCATTGTCTAAGTTTGTGCAGATAAGCGACAAGTACATAGATGCTATGCACATCTGTCCTGCCAGCTGTGTCTTATCCAGCTAGGTCAATCACGCCGACGAAACGTCACGGCACATATTGATCCTTACACACTGTTTTGATCAACTCGTGAGAATTCGAATCGCGGATGTTTACAAATTCTTTCCTTCTGTGTGTTGGAGTCGCAAAACCCTTAGACGAACAGCAGAGATGCATAGCGATGGCCTCGTCAGAAGACCTCATTCTTCTTGGGAAGAGCTTTAGGGAGTCTGTTTAGGGTAGACATGCGTATTTGGTTAATTATCAGCATCTTGTTCATACACGAAGGTTTAGCTTTCGTCATATAATCGTTTTTGATGGAACACTGTAAAGGGTCTTCATAAATGGACTTCTGAGATCCTAGTTCATTTTGCACTGGGAACATCCATTTTGATATTTGGAAATATTATGTGTGATCAGCTTGATGATGCATCGCTGGGGAATCAGTTAGGACCGCTTCTATCCCAACATCCCGTTTTTTTAGCGAAAATGTTGCCGTCTGTGTTAACAAATCTGGGAATGGTAAAAAAATTAGGAATTAGTAACCAACCTAAAACGGATTGTCTGTCAGTTCATGATACCACGAGTGAACTAGCTTATTAGGAATTCACAGGAGTTAGCACCATCAGAATATCTTCTGCGCTAAACTTCGACGAAGTATTGAGTTTTATGGTCGAAAGATAATACTACACTGACAGCATTTGTTTCTGTTTATTCAGTTAGATTTCATTTCAATGGCTTTCACCCAGGAGTACGGTCACCGAAGCAGTGTTGAGTTGGACAAGCGATTGCTGATTCAAATAATGTGAATTCCATGAAATCTCCGGCAAAATTTCAAAGGCTCTGGGATTTCCGACAGATAAGCTGGACGTTTTTCCGAAGGAGCGATTGATGAAGGCCTTGGACGTCCTGGATTCTTAGTACTATTTAGTTGACTTTACTGCAAACAGGCAGTAATTCAAACCCAGTAGCCCATGAACGTCGTTTTATTTGAGGTTCATACTTGTAAGACTTGGTGGCTGGTTTTCATCGGTGTTAATAGCTAAGGGAGAATCTTAAAATGTCTGGCAACGCAGTTCATATGACAACATCTCCCCCTCAGCTGTCATTGATAAGTATGATGAGGTAAATTACTCTCCATTGAGATCCTCGTTTATGGATTTCCCAATTATGAAAGACGCACAAACCGTCTGTAAGCTCAAACTAACAAGGTCTATATGTGTATTCAGGTTCCAGCTGAACTGCTTCCACGCATACGTCGTTTACGAGAGGAATCATGAGATAAAGGGGCACACAACATCACGGAAAATGGAATAACTCTACGGAACTAATAAACAGCACGCAACCGAACCCATTACATGAGCCTGCATCGGAGAGTAATCTTTATTCAGTTTAGTCAAAGGTTGCGAATCCGTGGCTGGACAGCCTAACTCTGGAAGCTTTTACTTCAATCCAGTAACACTGCAGTAATAAGTTCAGTGATTTTCTGACCTGTCGAACTTGTTTGGTTTGTAACCACATCGAGACCAGAACTGCACCACAGTACAAACAAAACGCGAATTTCTGTACGCAACTGATTATTGAACAAGCTCATCTGTGTTAGAAAAAATGGTATTCGTGAGCTATTCTGCAAAAACGTAGTTCCACCCTTTGCTTTTAATTTACACCTCGTAAAAAAACGTTACCAATGTAGATGAATGAGTCGGTACAACATACCGATATGATCGGCGTGAGTTTTGTTTACTTATGTTGTGTTGGGTGAGCGTATTGGATCACCAGTGAAAATCCAAACGGCTAGCTGCACAATTTACTGAATCGCAACTTAGCTATGCTCTTGACAAAAGGCGGAATTCCTTTAAGAATGGTGTCAAATCAACTCGTATTTAGTACACCTAAACTGCTCAGTGTAACGAAGTGTGATCTAACGGCGATTAAAGAACGTTTCATATGACTTGCCGTTCCGATTTTTATTGATTTAAACCCTATTACGATCTCTGATCATCCTGGTGATGAACATATGCGCTTTGCAATGATCTATACAGACAGAAACCGCATAAAATCGCTATATTGCGGTTGTCTGTGGCGTTGTGGGTCACGTTCACACAGTCAGAAACATCTTGTTGGGCTCATAAAGCCTAGAACAGCCCGAACCTGAATAACTGCTGGCCTCTTGCCAGAGGTTTCAGTGTACCATGTAGTCCACCGACATAATCAATTCTAGTTCAAAACAATGAGGTGTATCAAATTGTGTTGTACTCAAAGCATTGGACAAGAACTACGGTTTATGGATTGTCTATCACTATTCAATGAGTGTGCATGACAGTAATGTGTTTATTCAGGCCTCTCAAACTAGCGAATATTCTCCCGCAATTCTCACACGTGTGACCATGAAGCAGACCATGTGTTCTTCTAATATGTTTTTGTAGGGACGTGCTGGACCTGAAATTTTTTCCACATTCTTCACACATACAGTGTTTAACGTTTTCGTGGACAGATCTTCTGTGCCGCAGTAAAGAATCCCATTTCGGGAAGCATTTATTGCAATGAGGGCACTGAGGGATATTATCATCTGATTGTTGGTGGCTTTTGAAACATAGTCTGAGTATATTTGAGTGCACCTCTCTCTCGTGACGACGAAGGTCGCGCCAATTTTTGTAAGATTTTGGGCACTGCTCACAATGCCGATTTCGGTCAGACGAGTGGGACTTCTGGTGGGCGAGAGCCATGGATATGTAACGAAACGCTTTATCACACATTGGACATTTATGAAGTAGATCCGTAAATTCTTGATTTATCAAATTCGGGGAACTGCTCATTGTTGCAGCCTGTATCGATACATTTTGAGTGTGGTGTTGCCCAGGCGAATCGTATTCAAGTGGTCTCATAACATTGGCATTAGTGTTTGTCTCCGTGGAAGGCTTCGCTGTGTTTTGAGGGGCAGCTGTTTGGAATAAAAAAACGATATGAAGATATGACAAGCTGCATTCAATAAAATTTGACCGCATACATTCATTTATTGATTGAAAAGATAGCCTTCCTTTCGAAGTATAGTCTGCAGTTTTTTAAGGCAAGACTATAGGTGTGTTACCGATTGTAGTGATATATTCTGTCGACAGATAGCCACAAATTGCATCCCAAACGAAAAAAATCTGTCAACCAGTTGGCTCAAGAGCATATTACACCAACATTTCCAGGAGTCGTAGTAACATGTGCGATTTGCATTACACAACCTAGTCCGCCGATATCATTCCGTAACGAGCGGCTTATAACCCGACACTAGGCATTAGGGTGTCACACTGTTCACCCGTTCATCATATCAATGACCTTCACGAAATCTGGTCACTAGCTTGGCGGTATTCTGAGCTATGTATGACGAAATTCGGAAAAGAGGTTTCCGATACCCAGGAATAACAAACGTCATTACGAACAGAAATTACGCCAGTCAGTTGCTTATAGTTGCTTACTGGCTTTTGGTATGCGTGGCGAAACAACACGGACTGAGCATTGTCGACGCGATACTACAAAGACCGGGGGCTTCCAGGATCAGACGATTTGTTTCACCCCAGAACAAGTTGGTCATACTTTGATGCAAGCGGACCTCTTGGTCAAACAAGACCGGGTTCTATTCCCCGTGAACAAAGATGTTGAACAATCTCCCATCTATGTTTCGTACACAAGTGCTGCTGAGACCCGTGAAATGTCCGTTTATCGAAATGACAAGTTGCTGACTCAGGATTAATTTCAGGTGTGTTTTATGAATCATAGTTGCTTACTGGCTTTTGGTATGCGTGGCGAAACAACACGGACTGAGCATTGTCGACGCGATACTACAAAGACCGGGGGCTTCCAGGATATTTTGAACGTTAATGAAGGTCGACAGTAAGCAGTTTATTGATTACATTTGAACGCGGTCCAAAACGTCACCAACTATCAGGAGCCAGAACCATTTCTCGGTCTCTCACCAGTGTTTGTGAGAAAGAACAGCACGAAGAAGTGAAATATTTGATTTTTTTCGGGGAACTTCACAGTTCTTGGAGCACCAGTGAAACCCTAGATTATTTGAGTGCTTCGACTAGTTTCGATCAGCTTGCTTACTTTATTTATTAAGGAAAGTACTGCTCAAAATACATACTGAAGCAAGATGACTCACATAGTGGAGCGTATGCCGAGAGGAGGTTGCTTACCTCAGCAACTGAAATAAAGGTACAGATTACGGGTAATTAATTATTGTCTGTGAACACAACCCAATTTATGAACGCATTCTGATGCATGTTAACTTTTAGGTAGGTGTACAAAGCCCAGAAATCAAAAGTAAACGCCCGAATCACCGCAAAGAGTCTAAGGCAGATTTGCCTGTTGGGAAGCTCCCCCAGTTTCTAATCAAGTGTTGCAAATATGGTGAACATATACTGAAACATATTTACATACCTGTCAGTCAGTCGGGCCTGGACCACAAGCTTCATCTCGATGACAAATGAAAATATACCTCCCCTACATTCAGTCATATGTGGTGTCCCTGTAACTAAATCTCCACAGACTACTGCTTTCAAAGGTCTAAAATATGATCACGTCTAGCCGAACTCACGCCATATACATTCGCATATACGTACACATATACTTTTCCGCTGTACTCTTGTTATATTGCCTAAAACTTCAAGAATCATTGGCTTAGAAAAATCACAAAACTGGTTTGTTGTGCAGAAGGGTATTCACGGTGAAGTCAACTGTCAAGTAATGTGTCATTTTAGTTAAAAGTGCATCACGCGACTCCTCTAACTGAATGCATCACATCCGTGCTGCTAAGCAAACAGCTGTTCAAGTACTCGATTCGCTTTAAAGTGCCAAAGTAGGCGCCCACCTAAGAAGTATAATTGTTCAGTCTATTAGGATACGTAAGCTAGCAGACTAGTGTTCTACGTGTGGCAAAATGGAGGAACTTACGACGGTGTTGTGCCATCGTGAAAGATTGTGAACAAAACATCACGAATATGAACAGGAATGAACCCATTCGACCACGGGGGTTTCTTGAATGTGCCTATGAAGCTGTTTGTCCTTCGTTTATATTATATTCCCACATACTGAATAGGCTTATCAACAGTGAAAAAGAAACAAGGCGATATTATTGGCTAACGAGAACTGGATGGCCGAATGGTGGGTAATTGGAGACGTTCCTATGAACAGGTGACGATAAATACATATCGATCTGAGTAGGTCGTGTGCAAATACTGGCTATATTTTCAGCCTACAAAATATTTAAGAACTATTAGGTGAGTAGATGAAAACATGCGATGTTGAAACTAGTGGCTCTTTAGAGGCTAGAATGGTTAAATGTGGTGGGGGCCCAGTGAATTGGCCCGGGAATCGGACAGAGATCTACATCACCGTCGACTTCTGGAAGATGCCTGTCTACATAATTATCTTTGTCCGTCAAGACATGGAACGTAGGTGGCCTTCAGGGCTCTTCGTATACCAGCACAATTAAAAGTCTGGAATTTATTCATTCAGCATCTAGTAACCGTTGGCGCTCCACAAGTTCCTAATGACCCGACCGCTCTCCTGTGCGACACTAAGCAAACATGTTAAAAATAAAGCCTAATTTGACCGGTACCACAAAGGGTGCTCAATTAAATTATGAATGATTTAAGGACATCAAAAAGTGAATTAGGCACTTAGGAACCAGTTCAATTCTTATATGAATTACCCACAAATAATTTACAAGTTGGAATGAGATCGGTTTCAAAATAACGCAGTCAAATTTCACGAGGAAGTCGTAAACAAACGACAAGCCTGGACTTAGATATTCGTCAAATTGTGTCGTATGATGTGCCCGTTTCACGCAAAATGCTGGTAAGTCCATTTTATGCTGTGGGTCATTTGATCAAAACCGGTGGGAAACTGACAATACCAACACAGACGTCACGGTGACTTACAGCTAACTATGAAAGGAAGAATGCCCTCGCTGCGAAGTTAGAAAACACCAACTACACAGTTAAAGTATATTGCACAGGGAAGCAATACTCTCATATGCATCTTTTTTATAAAGAAACTGAATATCCATCTTCTTTTTGAACGCGTCTTCCTGAACATTCCTGCCCACTCTTTGACTATCAGTCAAATGTAAACAAATGCTCCAAACCAATTCCACAAATTTAGTAATAAATCACACTTTCTAATAGACACGATTCTGAGTTAAGCGAAAACATGTTACTCGCGTGCCTCATCAGTCATATCCACCGTTACAATCAGGTTATTGTACGTTACATAATGTCAGCGGTGCTCCTTCTCCGATAGTGTTCCTTAGTCACATGAAGAATGAGGGGCGTTATATGGTGTATACATGAAAGTTAATCACGTTGAAGATCGTCCGCCCGTAGCCGAACATTTAGGTGTTCAAAATGCTGAACGGAATGTCACAAAATCGAGGCTCTCCGGAGTTCCGTCTGTTGAGTAATGCTGATGATTCCCAACAAGGACTGGACAGTTCTACAGCGACTGTCGAGTTTTCGGCATAGATCGAATTCACTTACGAGACGAAAACTGCATTGGAGGTGATTCACGTATGAGTACGTCCATATTTTCAAACACATAAAAGGTGGATGTCCGGTGAAAATGTGTAACGCAATAAGTACAGCAGCCAAATTCGGAAGCCGAGATATGGCGTTCCACTGGCTATTAAAAACCAACATACTCCGTGTGCGCTGCAATGATCATCGTTAGGATGTTGACCACTTAGTCCGGGTGTCTGCCCTATCCTTTCTTCTTTAAAGGCAAACTGGTTTTATCCGTGCGCTTTAGGTCATAAAAGTTTCTGTTGGTAGCTGCCTCCCGTAAGTTTTGAAGAATATTTATCCCACTTGAGAATATTCCACTGATTGCGAAAGCAGTTTAAAATACAGGGAGCACTCATTCCTGTGTGACAAAACTTTGTGCATAAGGCGTCTTGAGCAGCTCCCTCTACACATTTAATTGCCGGGAAGTTTGAGAAAATCAAGAACTTATTATATCAAGGGAATGCCGGGATTTTCCAATACTAAACAACCTTTTGATTGGTACAGACCGACAGCTGTGCACAGTTCGACTATTACGTACGGAAATAGTTTAAATTCAGATTGTTTACGCTAGGCCTTTTTACGAGCACATAACTGAGTGACGCTGCTAATATTAGGCCAAGAAGTCACTTGCTGCACTCGAATAAGCGATTCACGGCACACCCTTAACAAACAAACAAAGCAAACAAGTTTGGTTTGCAAATAAGTGTGTTACCCTAATGCTCTCTTTGAATAAAGCTGATGATTAGTCATTCGGGGAAGGATCACATTCATCTCAGAAGACTGACCACCATATGGCCACAAATTGAAGGAAGTACGCAAGTTCCTGCGTTAACTCAAAGGATTGGAACGCCCCTCGCTGGCCCAGTGAATACGTATGATTTGAATATCCAACGGCGTGTTGTGTTGCTGATATTCACCCATGAGGCGTGTCATGCTCTGCACATTCTTTGAATTGTATTTGACAGGAACATCAAATCAGTATGAGTTCAGCCTCACGAATAATGTTGAACAAATTAGCCATAATTTTTACTGCCGTTTGAGTTAAGTTGCTGCTGTAAGAGTGACCTCTTGGCAATTTCGACAGTCGAGTATAAGAATTCTCGCGAAGCGCGTTCCGGGTGATCGCTTTCTTTAAACGCATAGTAGCAATTGCGGTTATGTAGGATGTCAGCTCACAAATTTGAAGATACGATGGCGCTTATGTTGATAGTCGGATTTTCTCGTCTAGACTTGCATGCATTAAGTTGGTTTGGACAAAAACATCCTACATGAATTCTTCCCTCTTTCTATTCTTGAATATGTACACAACCGAACAATTTCTACTTCGGCTCGCACCTAATGACGGCAAGGTGCAACTGTTACCAAGGCAATGAAGTACTTTCCCGGCTATTTCACAAGCCATTTTGACAAAATAAACCGTGTAGTGTGTTGTTTACAACCATGAATGAAAACGTAGGTAGCGAGCAAACATAAAACTTTGGAAGTTTCTCCTGTCAAGTAAGTTCTTCCATCATAGAAGTTTCATTACTAACCGATGTGACGCGATAAGCGCAAAAGCTGTCCCGCGAGGGTAGCTTTGTGTATGTAACAATGGGTAGCTGTTTTAATTTCTAAAACACAGAACATTAAAAAGCAAACGAATGTCAGTCCAGGCGAGATAAATCTATATTAATACACAAACACTACATCCTAGCGAACAGCCACTGACTCATGGACACAAATGATATCAGCTTGACGGTGGGGAGACGTTTACAATGGGGTCCCTGGCCCACTTAAATCACTCAGAGAGGTCCTAGCTGTTCAAAAGGCCTTGCTGGAGATCTGAAAACTTTTCAGCTCAAGTGACTGGTATGCTTATAGTTCGCTTGTGACGGCATACTGGCCAAATTCCTGGCTAACCGAATTCTGTGTGACGATAAAGCCTAATCATTATATGAAGCCATTTTTAAACGGAGTGGCGTTTCTTTTCGGTTGGTTTTTACAAGGTTCAAGTGGACACTACTATAGACATCAGAGGAAGATCCATTCCT
>NW_008752397.1:58324-60738 GCF_000715545.1 Opisthorchis viverrini
TTGTTTACAACCATGAATGAAAACGTAGGTAGCGAGCAAACATACAACTTCGGAAGTTTCTCCTGTCAAGTAAGTTCTTCCATCATAGAAGTTTCATTACTAACCGATGTGACGCGATAAGCAGAAAAGCTGTCCCGCGAGGGTAGCTTTGTGTATGTAACAATGGGTAGCTGTTTTAATTTCTAAAACACAGAACATTAAAAAGCAAACGAATATCAGTCCAGGCGAGATAAATCTATATTAATACACAAACACTACATCCTAGCGAACAGCCACTGACTCATGGACACAAATGATATCAGCTTGACGGTGGGGAGACGTTTACAATGGGGTCCCTGGCCCACTTAAATCACTCAGAGAGGTCCTAGCTGTTCAAAAAGCCTTGCTGGAGATCTGAAAACTTTTAAGCTCAAGTGACTGGTATGCTTATAGTTCGCTTGTGACGGCATACGGGCAAAATCTCTGGCTAACCGAATTCTGTGTGACGATAAAGCCTAATCATTATATGAAGCCATTTTGTAAACAGAGTGGCGTTTCTCTTCGGTTGGTTTTCACAAGGTTCAAGTGGACACTACTATAGACATCAGAGGAAGATCCATTCCTTCATTTTGCTCGGATGGTACGCACATACAGTTTGTGCGTAGTGGCTCAGTAGTGGCAAATGGTAATAATATGCGGACATTGAAATGCCACCCAATCAAAACGCCATCACTTTGCTTCTTAAATAGTCCGTGGCGTCAGGTAAGCATATTATGGGCATCTCAACTCATTACGGCGATGATCTCATCGACTAAGTGCGATGTTCCACAAACTGGACGATGGAATAATTCAAGCAGTTTATGAATTATATACGATGATCTTAAGTGGGCCTCCGAAAGAGTTGGTACTGATCAATTCGGAGAGGAGATCCAAGAGAAACATGCGGTTATCCTGCCATCCAGGGCAATAAGCCGTGTGTTAAACAGCCTCGGCTGTATTATTTTCCGTTGTGTCACAATTTGTATAAACTCTCTTGTCTGTATTCACATCTACCATTAGTAGTATGTAGTGGATTGGGTCAAGAAAACATCCAGCCTTTGTGATGAAAAGAAGTAACGTTCCAAATATGCAGTTGTACTGAGTTTGAAAATCGCTAGTCCTAAATGAGCCCAATCATGAACTTCGCTTCGTCAAAAGCGTGAGAAACAGCAGTTGGGCGTTNCCTGTGTGACAAAACTTTGTGCATAAGGCGTCTTGAGCAGCTCCCTCTACACATTTAATTGCCGGGAAGTTTGAGAAAATCAAGAACTTATTATATCAAGGGAATGCCGGGATTTTCCAATACTAAACAACCTTTTAATTGGTACAGACCGACAGCTGTGCACAGTTCGACTATTACGTACGGAAATAGTTTAAATTCAGATTGTTTACGCTAGGCCTTTTTACGAGCACATAACTGAGTGACGCTGCTAATATTAGGCCAAGAAGTCACTTGCTGCACTCGAATAAGCGATTCACGGCACACCCTTAACAAACAAACAAAGCAAACAAGTTTGGTTTGCAAATAAGTGTGTTACCCTAATGCTCTCTTTGAATAAAGCTGATGATTAGTCATTCGGGGAAGGATCACGTTCATCTCAGAAGACTGACCACCATATAGCCACAAATTGAAGGAAGTACGCAAGTACCTGCGTTAACTCAAAGGATTGGAACGCCCCTCGCTGGCCCAGTGAATACGTATGATTTGAATATCCAACGGCGTGTTGTGTTGCTAATATCCACCCATGAGGCGTGTCATGCTCTGCACATTCTTTGAATTGTATTTGACAGGAACATCAAATCAGTATGAGTTCAGCCTCACGAATAATGTTGAACAAATTAGCCATAATTTTTACTGCCGTTTGAGTTAAGTTGCTGCTGTAAGACTGACCTCTTGGCAATTTCGACAGTCGAGTATACCGTAGTGAACTTTATAAGAATACAAAAGACCTTTTCTCTTAGGTACCTTGAGAGCAGAGACTAAGGGAACGGACTGCCTAGTCCAAACGTTGGAAAGCGTCTAGTTGGAACTGTTGGTGGTACGTCTGGTGGCAAGCTCCCCTTGTTTTTTCACAAAATTTTCCTTTAACCATACCAAATCTGTCAGTTGGATTCAAGTTTCACGTTTCCGAACACGATCTTCAAAAACGAGTGATATTTAACATGACCCTGCTTTTAAGTTGGCAGATTTTTAGCAACTAATCAATGGTGCTGGAGCAAACTGCAAAGAACAAGCGGTTGCACAAACAAACAATGTGGGAACAAGTGAAATAAGGAGTTTACCGCATTATATACAGAACATACGACGAACGATTTCACGTGGATGGATTATAGTTCTCCCACACAGTACAAAGCTTTGGTTAAGTAATTTAGTCGCAAGTTATTTATTTGGAAGT
>NW_008752397.1:66881-67558 GCF_000715545.1 Opisthorchis viverrini
TGCACGCAGTTCGAGGTAGATTGTGTGGTAAATCTGCCGTTTGTTGACCTTCGTGTCATGCTAAGAGGATACCTGAGGTAAGCAGATGAAAAAAGCGTGTTCTATTCATCTTTGGCAGCGCCAACCAATATGATTCAGTGTACCGTCTTTGCTGAACTGCAGTCGGATATGCGCTTTCCTCATTGGCAGAAAAGCCATTTGTAACTGCATTAGGGTAGTGGTAGAATGCTTTGTGATAAACGTATCGGGATACACATACTAATTTAAACCTTCCGCTCTAGATCTAACCTCGTTGCGGAATGTTTTTGAACAGAAATTTTAGCACGCTTCAGATGTTCCCCAAACAGTCCTTTTATATTAGCAAAACAAACGTTTAATGTTCCAAATGCCACGTCGAAAAGAAATAAGTTTCTTGTTTTGCAGTTTTCTGGTAATATCAGAAACATCAAACTGATTCTGAACGCTAAACAGATTGTTCCGTCTCGTAAATAACTTCACACAAGAAAATGCTGTATGATTTCCACCCCAAAGGATACATTATTGTGTATTTCTTAGAACTGTGATTGTTAAAATGCATAATATATTTTAGACTGCCTCTCACATGACGGGGTTTTCAGTCTACTGTAACTTGAGCTAGACAATTGCACATATCCTTATGGCTCCAATAAAGATGTGAT
>NW_008752398.1:0-15922 GCF_000715545.1 Opisthorchis viverrini
ATTTGTATCCAATCAAGTATTTTTTATGCCTGAACTTATAATAACGAATGAAGAACTTACAACTCATATCACCATTAGTCTGGGGAACCATGTCATGCCATCTTTGTGATATTTTTTAACAAAATTCTTAACCGATTATCTTACACACGGTTGGCGAAATAAGAGTGTCGGCCGCCCTTTAGGAGTTTCTCGTCAGTTCAACTGCAGGCGAAAATGAAATAGATTCCTCAAATTTATATCGAGATCATAAAATAATCGGATTAAGTAACACATCCTCGGAAAAAATAAGGGGAAGTCTTCAAAAACAAACAGATGTCGTTCAAATAAGCTCCGACTAGCCCAGTGATTGAAGTCGTAGGTTTTCAACCATCCGGGTCCGAGTCCTCGAATCAGCGCTTTCAAACTGATTGTCTTATTCTGATGTAGTGCATACGCGTTAGTTCAACAATAAAGACCAAAACCCATTTCAAAGGATCGTTTTTTTGCAAAAAGAAGAGATTTTGCGTGATTTTTGGTCAGCAGAAAGATTAGGAATGATTCACGCATTTTCTCGGATCATTCCCCTGGTTGAAAGAAACTTTTTGTCTGTGTGCCACAGCACCAGATTAGAAGACAGGAAGAGCTGTTTCGTGTAGTACTGAATTTCTGGGTGAATTTTTCGTCAGATTTGTACGAAAATGCTTGCAAGTATGCATAGAATAAATGTCAACAGTTTGTAACTTGGTTGCGTTTGTATAGATAAACAGTAAGCTTAAGCCAAGCTGGCTCATATCGACGGCATCTGTAGAGATGTTCACCTAAAGGACAGGAACGAACTCATGATTGAAGTCAAACGTAGTCAAATCGTAGTCAAACGATATAAGGAATGAGAGGAATTGAGAAGGTACATCTGAAAGAGATCTGAACAAGTTGTGTGCTATTTCGACCCTGTAAGGTTTCGTGGCGGAGGCTAGGGGAAATATCACCGAAGGCGAGCAACATCCCGTGTCTGATGGCAGTAAGGGCAGCGTTTAACAGTTCCCTGTTCTGGGTGAGGCAGAGGACAGAATGAAAGGTCTGATTACTAATGTGTAGTGCAGCCAACTGTCGGATAAAGAAGCTCAGTCGGTGGATTTTTACAAATATACGTCTTCTAGTTGACCGTGCCAAGACTGATTCGACAGTAATTCAACTCCGATGGATTTAGATGATCCACGCCAAGAAACGACCCAAAGTGATTGTTTAGAGGAATGTGATTTCGACTATTTCTGAACGTAAGCGCTATTTCATAGCACTTGGTGGGCTGGCCATTGACGGGAAGGCTCCGCGGCGAACGGAATGACACCGATATCCTGTTGAAACAGCCTAGAATAGGCAACTAGGGAATAGGATCTGGTAAAATATATACACATATATATATATTATATATATATATATATATACATTTGTTTACTTCAGTCGTCAAGATATAAATAACGTGTGTAAGATGTGAAAAGAGGTGGAAGGAAGGCTGCCGGGGAGATACACCATACTTTTTACACTGTTCTGTTGCTCTGGATGAAATAATCGTGGACTACGTGGTCTACGTGTATCAGCTTGATCAAGTGAATCGAATGCACTTTGGAAAGAATACGAATGTAGTCACTTAGGTCATCCAGAGTGCCCAAAATTTCTGAAAGCACCTGTATCAATGGTTTGTCCTGCTGGTTTGTAGGCGAACCGGGATACATATTGGTGAAATGCACTCATTTGCAAACTAATTTGCTTTTTGCGAGAGACTTACCTGAAACCCAACTGAATCTCTGGTTTGTGATGTTTTCAGATACATATCTTTTTGGAAAAGTCTAGGAGCAATCAGTAGATTTATCGCTTGGACTCGTTTCGCTTTTGACAAAAATTTCGTCAGGCCAAAGTGAAAAGGTTACGAGGTTGGTCGAGATTCGAGGCGGAGGGAGAACCAGTAAGCCAAGTCAAGCTAATCAGTGTTGGCTGTTGGCCATTGGATTTGTGTTAGGCTGGGTCACCAAATGTTAAGCCGATGGGAAAACCTATATGGATTTGGGTCCAACTTAGGGTCCAGTTCTTCCGGTTCGGTTCACGTGATGATCACTCTTGAACGTCATTTGCACTTTTCGTCCGTCTGTGGATGAGTTAGTCCTATGATAGTTGTATAGGGGAGAGGGATTCCGTGACCTTTGGTTGGGTTGGGATTTCCACCCCCTTTCTTGCATTGACTTCCACACACAGTCACCTGTCAACTCGGCTTATCTAAGACGGCTCTCCAGCTCCACAACCAACCTCGTGACCTAGTCACTTGGCTTGACGAAACTTTCGTGTCAAAAGTGAAACGTCTCCCAGCAATAAATCTACTGATTTTTCCCAAACTTTTTTGAAGACGATGACTACGCATTCGGTTTAAAGTGTTTTTCAACTAATTGAGATACATATCCCTTACATGCAGCCTCTCCTGCACTCTAATGAGTGCTTGAGTGAATGTGATAGGACGATATTTGGTGGGATCACAAGGAGAATAGACTTTTGACGGTATTCCATTTGTTTACGACTCTTTGGGGACATGATTATTGGGGTGGCAGGTAGGAAGAGAGTTTTGTCGCACAATTCTTCGAACCCAAAGAATTCACGTCGGCTCTACTGGTTGTACTGCAGAGGAATTTTTGGTTCATTGAGCGCATTGACGAAGGATACAGTGATAACTCATGTATCCACATATTGGTGGTTTATGCGTAGCTATGGGCTTAGCCTTAGGGATTATGGCAACAAACGGGTGGTTTAGCCGATCGATATCTTCCATGAAGGTTATTCGTTTTTTCCGATCCAAAGAGTTTTGGTCGCTTTCCAGATGTGGGCTTAGCGGATTATGGCAACAAACGGGTGGTTTAGCCGATCGATATCTTCCATGAAGGTTATTCGTTTTTTCCGATCCAAAGAGTTTAGTTTTCTTTCCAGATGTCTGTTCCTTTCGACTGCGAGGTGAAATCTAAATAACGTGCGTGTTGTCTGGGAATCTGGGTCTTGTCTCGAAATAGGAATTTTGACGGTTACTGAGTCGTCGTATCGACTTTTTGTCTGTGTGCCACAGCACCAGATTAGAAGACAGGAAGAGCTGTTTCGTGTAGTACTGAATTTCTGGGTGAATTTTTCGTCAGATTTGTACGAAAATGCTTGCAAGTATGCATAGAATAAATGTCAACAGTTTGTAACTTGGTTGCGTTTGTATAGATAAACAGTAAGCTTAAGCCAAGCTGGCTCATATCGACGGCATCTGTAGAGGTGTTCACCTAAAGGACAGGAACGAACTCATGATTGAAGTCAAACGTAGTCAAATCGTAGTCAAACGATATAAGGAATGAGAGGAATTGAGAAGGTACATCTGAAAGAGATCTGAACAAGTTGTGTGCTATTTCGACCCTGTAAGGTTTCGTGGCGGAGGCTAGGGGAAATATCACCGAAGGCGAGCAACATCCCGTGTCTGATGGCAGTAAGGGCAGCGTTTAACAGTTCCCTGTTCTGGGTGAGGCAGAGGACAGAATGAAAGGTCTGATTACTAATGTGTAGTGCAGCCAACTGTCGGATAAAGAAGCTCAGTCGGTGGATTTTTACAAATATACGTCTTCTAGTTGACCGTGCCAAGACTGATTCGACAGTAATTCAACTCCGATGGATTTAGATGATCCACGCCAAGAAACGACCCAAAGTGATTGTTTAGAGGAATGTGATTTCGACTATTTCTGAACGTAAGCGCTATTTCATAGCACTTGGTGGGCTGGCCATTGACGGGAAGGCTCCGCGGCGAACGGAATGACACCGATATCCTGTTGAAACAGCCTAGAATAGGCAACTAGGGAATAGGATCTGGTAAAATATATACACAGATATATATAAACGCGCATATATATATATATATAATTTCTTAAATATATTCCTTTGTTTTTCTACTTTATCATTTTTGTATTATGTACAGTATATATTTTGTATTATATATATATATATATATACATTTGTTTACTTCAGTCGTCAAGATATAAATAACGTGTGTAAGATCTGAAAAGAGGTGGAAGGAAGGCTGCCGGGGAGATACACCATACTTTTTACACTGTTCTGTTGCTCTGGATGAAATAATCGTGGACTACGTGGTCTACGTGTATCAGCTTGATCAAGTGAATCGAATGCACTTTGGAAAGAATACGAATGTAGTCACTTAGGTCATCCAGAGTGCCCAAAATTTCTGAAAGCACCTGTATCAATGGTTTGTCCTGCTGGTTTGTAGGCGAACCGGGATACATATTGGTGAAATGCACTCATTTGCAAACTAATTTGCTTTTTGCGAGAGACTTACCTGAAACCCAACTGAATCTCTGGTTTGTGATGTTTTCAGATACATATCTTTTTGGAAAAGTCTAGGAGCAATCAGTAGATTTATCGCTTGGACTCGTTTCGCTTTTGACAAAAATTTCGTCAGGCCAAAGTGAAAAGGTTACGAGGTTGGTCGAGATTCGAGGCGGAGGGAGAACCAGTAAGCCAAGTCAAGCTAATCAGTGTTGGCTGTTGGCCATTGGATTTGTGTTAGGCTGGGTCACCAAATGTTAAGCCGATGGGAAAACCTATATGGATTTGGGTCCAACTTAGGGTCCAGTTCTTCCGGTTCGGTTCACGTGATGATCACTCTTGAACGTCATTTGCACTTTTCGTCCGTCTGTGGATGAGTTAGTCCTATGATAGTTGTATAGGGGAGAGGGATTCCGTGACCTTTGGTTGGGTTGGGATTTCCACCCCCTTTCTTGCATTGACTTCCACACACAGTCACCTGTCAACTCGGCTTATCTAAGACGGCTCTCCAGCTCCACAACCAACCTCGTGACCTAGTCACTTGGCTTGACGAAACTTTCGTGTCAAAAGTGAAACGTCTCCCAGCAATAAATCTACTGATTTTTCCCAAACTTTTTTGAAGACGATGACTACGCATTCGGTTTAAAGTGTTTTTCAACTAATTGAGATACATATCCCTTACATGCAGCCTCTCCTGCACTCTAATGAGTGCTTGAGTGAATGTGATAGGACGATATTTGGTGGGATCACAAGGAGAATAGACTTTTGACGGTATTCCATTTGTTTACGACTCTTTGGGGACATGATTATTGGGGTGGCAGATAGGAAGAGAGTTTTGTCGCACAATTCTTCGAACCCAAAGAATTCACGTCGGCTCTACTGGTTGTACTGCAGAGGAATTTTTGGTTCATTGAGCGCATTGACGAAGGATACAGTGATAACTCATGTATCCACATATTGGTGGTTTATGCGTAGCTATGGGCTTAGCCTTAGGGATTATGGCAACAAACGGGTGGTTTAGCCGATCGATATCTTCCATGAAGGTTATTCGTTTTTTCCGATCCAAAGAGTTTTGGTCGCTTTCCAGATGTCTGTTCCTTTCGACTGCGAGGTGAAATCTAAATAACGTGCGTGTTGTCTGGGAATCTGGGTCTTGTCTCGAAATAGGAATTTTGACGGTTACTGAGTCGTCGTATCGATGATGTGTCGGGCATACCCATCACATCGCTCAGCCGTGAACACGTTCGCCGGTTCAGATGTCCAACGTGCGCTAGTGGAATAGTGGAACACGTTCGCCTCGCATGTCAGGTGTCCGGAGTACAAACCCCGGCACGGCCATTAGATGTGCACTGCTGATGAGTTCTAATAAAAGTGAAACTCAAGTCCAGTGCTTCTCCCTTTTCGTGTGGACTCACCAGAATAACTGCGCCAGGACAGGAGGACGACCGTTCGAACGAGAGTGATGTGAATGTGAACAATATACATCCCACAAACCCCACAAAATTCTGACGGTGCTTAACAAGCAAGGTTGTCAGCGACAAGACTTATCAGATTAACAGACCAAGGGAAGGCACATTTAATTTGTGTGAAGAACCGTATGGGAAACTGATTTTCCCATTCCCATGCGAACGAAGATTAACATTCCATGTTCATATTTACCTCACCTCAATCAGCTCACACAAGAACTTCTTCCATGTGGAGAAGTTTCTTTTGCAGGCCTCACCGAGACGCTCCTGTGAACTTTTGAGCAAGAGGGCATCGACTGTTCCTGAAAAAGATCGTGCGCTCAGTGATAAAAATACGAAATATTGCAGTATTTTCTCCTCTGAGACACCGCTTGTCGTGCAAAATGACGCATACGTCTAGTACAATCAGTTTTTAGAATGCCATCAAGTTACAACACCGATAGTGACAGCACCGTGACGCTTCACAGAGTTCGCCCGCTTTCACGCCTACACGTTTCCACAGTGATGAGGTTTGAATTAGTCCGTTTAAACAATGTTTGGCTCAACAGCGAATGACAAAAACGGAGACGAGTAACTCCAGTTAAAAAGCTCAGTTTAGTGTCAGCTGAAAATAACGCCAAAAAATTAAGGTTACGCTGTTTTTAAGATCGTAGCGACATGCATTTTTATTCGGTCAACAGCCGTGTGCCGAAACGTGATTTTTTTCCGCATATTTCGATGACTGAACATTTCTCACAAAAAATGATTAGATTGGCGAAAACTGTCCCCTAAAATTGAGACTGCTGTTAAAACCATATCGAGTGCAATACCTTGCTGATATCCCACAATCCACTGTCATATTTTCACGAGTGCTGCTTGGTAGCAAGAAAAATGAGGTCACTTGATGCTCCACCATTTTGCAATAGTAGCCTACTGACAATCCCTTGAGAACTCTACTGGAGGAACATTCATCTTCACGAAGAACTGGGGAATGGGGACGAAATTAGCTGACTCTTCGGCTGAGCACAGACCAGAGTGTAGTCGAGGCCACTTGCGGTTCCAGTCTATGCACCCTAAAACGGCCCTATAATCTTTCTTGGGAGGTATTCAGCTCGATGCATAGTCTAACCGGTGAGGTATTTTGCCTATCACTGCAGAACCCTGCTGGCAAATGTCTCCTAGTGTTTCGGAAGCGTTCTTAATAGACCATCGATGTTGGTCATATGCCAAGCCACTTATCATTTCACTGTCACCAAACGATGCCAGTTGTCCCGACGGTAGGACGGTTATGCCAAAGCATTTCATTCGTCCGCTCTTATCAGACCACTGAATTTCTGTTCTCTGTCTACTGCTTTCTGCAGGGTTTTCGTAGAAGATATCTTCTAGTAGGGTACCAATGCCATGGATGATGATGATGGTAAACATTTTCCTCACTTTCTCTCTAAAATGTACTTCAGGATTTTCAACAACCTTATGAGTAGTACATTACAAATATACTTCAGGTACTCTTTATCTGATTATCGGTAGCAAGGTTACCTCGTGGAGTTCAAACCGATATGGTATTCGCTGTGATAGTGCAAACAGGACACGCGGATATCGAGGACTTTATTCGCCCGAACACAACTTCCCGAGGATAGGCAATATATGAATTGTAGTCAAACAGGCTTCGCATGGTGATACACTAGGCCCCACCCCCAATCGTCTTATTACCTTCAGGTGAACGATATACCTCTGTGTCGGTACTCAGGTTCAACCTAGCCTGCGAGCCAGTGCAGGGCGCATCTTAGCGTCGCTTACTGAGATCGCCATATTGTGGAGGATAAGTGCTTGCTCATGAGGCATATCAGAAAATTTTGTACGCCATGACGTCCACAGCTCCCCTCGAAGCTTTCGGGTACAACTTTCTAGCCTTGGGAAAACCCAGTATGAGGCAAAAAGCAATAGTTGTTTCTCCATGCCCCTCTCGGTCGGGAGTGAATATTTGCCTTCTTAGGTCACACGAAAACCCATCACAGTGAGTTACACCCCATATTTCAATGCGGCCGTTGAGACAACTTGGCATTTTGAAGGGAAATCAGTTGTCAGTTGGTAATCAACCATGTTACCGCTGTACCATCCCCCAAAAGCCTTGTTCCACATGTGGCAATTGTTGCACTGTCATTTACATAACTGCATTGCGATGAGGGGATGATGCACTTTGTGGCTCATTCTGTCTCACCAATCTGCCCACTACTTACCTGTTATTCAGTGTCTGGGCTACCATCCAATAAACTGGTCTAAAATAATCCCTAAATAAACTCCAACCGTCTGATTTAAGTTGCACCAGTCAGTGTCAATAGTCTGTCTAACTGCGCGACAAGTTTCCATTATTGGAACTCTACGTCCACCTTCTGCCGACGCAAGTTGTTTCATGAACCTCAGGGTGTTCAGGACAGAACAGGACGTTTTGCATCCTTTCTTCGGTATGCGATGATTTTGCTTGAATGGCGCGTGATATGTATGACGTACGAGTGTGGCTGAACTGAACTTCAACCAACAATGGTCGTTACCGCTTAACCATCCGGATTGAGAGCAGGAATCCTCGATACCAGTCCGAACACGCTTTAACAGTTGATATGACTGCGTCGGCCGACCCGACACTCATGTGTTCTTAGCCTTGCGGATGACATAAGCCCCCAAATCGGATTTCTTAACATGGAGTGCACAGCTAAGTCGGACGACTTAACTTCAGAGTTGACAAGTAACGGAAAATGGTGTGTGCTGATCATTTTCTGTTTATAGTCTCCAAACTGTGTTCCTCGGATGCCATCAACTACAAACCAATCAAGGGTATGTCTCGGACAGCAGTTCCTATGGCTACACGGTCTGGAGCCGATCTGGATGAAATGCTGGTAGAAGCTTCAAGACAGTCTGATAACGAGGATTAACTGAGGAATGAATGAAAAGGGTTGGAACAGGCATTTCTGTTGGATTTTAGCACTCTCTACTCAGGCTGAACACTGATTAGGATCACAGAAGAAGGTATACAAGGGAAGCCACTGACGTACGCAGTTCATAATTCCCTGAGTAGAAGGATGACAAAAAGCACTGTTGAACCGCACAGGAGATGAAGAAGCCGTACGCGGTGCGTAATAACCGCATCCCTTTTCAACTGATTTGGTCAGTAAGTCAACTGAAGTTTGACCTCAGCAACTGGAAAAGAGATTGGTCAACAATTAATGCACAAAATTAACTTGTTAAGAGACTGGCCGAACACTTCAAGGGAGAATCAAGCAGTTTTCTCTAACAAAAAAATGAAAGTCTTACACGAGGTATCGGTTTCCCAACTTGCCAAGGCAACCAATTCACCTGATTTCTACGGTAACTTCTGCAACTGTCTTGATAAGAAGCTAGTCTGAGACGAAAACAGCATGAATTGGAGTAATGAGCGTGAAGCCAGTGTTCCAAAAAGCATAAGAAATTCATTTGGCAGTTACCACTACATCAGTCTGCCACCCAAGGGGCTCCCTAGTACTATTCTACAGAGGATGGTCAGTTACCGTGGGGAGGAGATCCGTAACCACCGAGTCAGATCGTATCATTCGACGGATGAACTGAACACAAGTTCGCCCCACAACACTGACATCGTTCTAAACGATCAACGCTGGTCATTCTTCTTGATCTGACACTTGATTTTGATTACATTGATAGCCTTAAGCCGTGACAAGCGAAGACGCCCCTTCCTAACAGTCGCTTTCATATAAGTGTCGTAAACCTACTTCTGTGGTACCTTCCGTGTGACAATAAGCGTCCGCCTGAGTTCCGCACATCCAGTACTATCACCCAGGACTGTTATCTCCGAGCATTTATCTTCAACTTTGTTATTGATACATTGCTTGGCTTTGAAGTTTATGGCACAGATATAATCTGCTGGCATTCACTTACAAATATTGCGTGCGTAGGTCAGTTCAATCTTAGCGACCTCGGTCAGCTGGCTGATTACGATATTACTTCTCTACCGGAAAGCGTCAAGGAAACCCAACTTCACCACCCATGGAGATCAAGCGACTTCAGTTTCTGATTATACACTATGTTTGTTATCCCCAGCGTTCTGCGAATTCGGTGCGTGACCTTCATGCCAAGATACTTTCCAAAAGCCTTTCGTTTTGAACAACTTCCTGTGCCTGATAGGATCATTGGATCTCCAATACTGACGTACCTTCCTCAGTGTTCCAGAATACAGTGGGATCCGGTAGACACCACCCATTATGACAATAAAAGGGTTTCTTCAGAATTTTCACACCTTTCAGTTGAATTAGTCCGCCTCCACTTTTTCTTCAGGATTCAGCCTTTCTCGCCACAGCAAACAGTCTAGCAGTTCTGCAACCAACCCTCGAAAAAATTTGCACTCACATTGTGCACCTGAGTTTCTTTGATGTATGTCTCTGCTTTGAAGTAATCCTACTTGTCGGGTCATCACACGTGTAAGCGACACGTATTCTGCTATGCGGACTGTCGGATAAATAACAAAGCGCCTTGTGACTCGAAAACCTTTCAAGTTTTCTTCGCTGTCGCCTACGGCAAAACAAGTCATGAAGCAAACTACGCTGTCATTAAGATCGATATCGTGTTGAAACATTAGCTTTCCGAACAAGAATAAGCAGTTAGGTACCAACTTGGAATATTGATCGTCGTGGATGGTAGACACTAGTTACGCGTTACTGCCAGTAATGGTCATTCTAAATCAGCCAATTGTTGTTGTGTGGTGACAAGAATTCCCCGTCATCTACGATTACCTTTGTGTCTGCGGTTAATTTTTTTCAAAGCAAGATCGTCTATAAGGTTGGTTAATTCAAGGTTAATTCAAGGTTTAATGGTCTAAAAAGCAATTAACTTTACAAGGACCATAGGGTGAACGTATATACACAAAGGGACACAAAAATATGCGTAACGTTTACTGAGTATCACATGGAGTTAACTAGTTCCAGATTCGGTTTGGACAAAAGATGTGCATCTAAATTGTTCTTGAAAATGGTTAAACTCGGCGAATGTACAACATTGGGAGGTAGGGAGTTCCAAATGAAACATACGCGGACCGCAAAAAAGTTCCGTCGACAGTTCACCCTCGAGTGAGGTACCGCGAGCGAAAAGTCATGCCTCCTGCCAGTTCGTGTTCGACGTCGGACAAAAAGGTCTTCCAGCGGATGATTAGGTGTCTTCAGTATATTATACGTTAGAATTAGGTCTCCCCTGATGCGCCGATAGTAGAAGTCAAATAGGTTGAGACTGGCAATCCTGTCTTCGTATGGTTTATTTTGCAATCCAATTACCAGCTTCGTGGCTCGATGATATATTCGCTGTAGAAGAATTATGTCACTGATCGTGGCCTCGACTAACAGCTATAAGAGGAAAACACGGGATTGGTCTATTGGTTTATTGCAGGATTTTCACTAGTCTCACTTGGTACTCTGAAAATCAAGCGCGGTAATCAATCGTCACCTCTGAAGAAGCAAAGCAAATAGTTCTGCGTGGATATCTACTGATGAGTTTATCGACAGCAGCACTCCAAATTTTTGTCGCGGTAATTTTGTGACAGGAGCATACCAACTCGATGCTCTGCACAAGTTGTTAGAGTGTTTTCCGCCTGTAATTTCTTATCCAGCCTTGGGTGTATGGATGGTGTACTAACACCCAAGCGGAAATCTGGAGTGCGTTTGAATGAGTTGGTGCTTTGTGTCACTGAAATCTTTTGGGAAGTACAAAGTTTAGGCGCACATTACTCCGTCGCTAACAAGGCCGCAAGAAATCCCTGCAAACTGCTTCTTATAGCTGAAGTGGTCTTAATATGGAGAAAGAACATAGGTATTGATGTCCAAACCCGGTTACCGAGATTACTTGTACTGCATAACGTAAGATGAACTTTGCTCCGAATATGCGCTGGATTGGGTTGGTTTTCACTAGACTTCTTCATCTCTGGTAGGCTTCAAGTCTGTCTGCAAGGTTGTGAAACCTCGTCTCCCTTAAATTCAATTTCCTAGCTGTCGAAAGCCTTCAAGCTAGATTGTCAGTAGACTGAGTTTGTATTAGCAAAGCCGACTGGGTCACACGACCGGTGGATTTTATTGGTTGACGGTGGCGACGGTTATATAATGACATTCTGGTAAATCAGTTGCTAAAAGTGTTGTTGTGTTGCAGGTCCGATCGTCTAGTAGTTCTCCACACAACCCTGGCCTACAGCCAGAAAAAAAGGAAAACCCACACAGATTAAACTGAGTTCAGTTGCTAGAAACAATGCAAATTTAGCATGCAAATGAATCAGTTGACAAACGTAGCCAACACGACGACGCATGCGCATCACGTGCAAATGCACATGCAGTAACACACCTAGCGTGAAGCTGGGAGCCGTGAAGTCAGCCTACTTAATTAGTTTCAAAAAGGGGATTTTTGATATAATGACTCCCTGGGGATAAATCGAGTTGTGGAACCATCGAACGGTGAGAGCCGATATATCGTTCTGTTCACGAAGTTTCGGCGGATTTTGAACTGTTGTGATCTTATTTGTGTGAATATAGGTTGTATCCGGAATGTGTTGGTGTGTTGCATCAAAATTTCCAATAATTATTTATCTGGTGAGTCCACACCAAGGGGGGGGGGTCACTGGACTTGAGTTTCGTTCTTACTAGACCTCACCAGCAGTACATATCAAATGGCCGTGCCACTGTTTGAAATTCTGATATGGGGGCGAGCGTTTTACCACAACTCCATCAGCACACGCTGTACTCACCCAAGTTTTTACGTCTGAACAGGTGAATATGTTCGGGCCTGAGTGATGTGAGCGGAACGGCCGACGCCTCGAACGACGACCCAGTAACATATCTCGGTTGTGTTGGTCGATTAGCCTTGGTTTCCCAGTCAGGTAGCGCCACAGACGCTTGAAACCTGTTGGACACTTCGTTTCAGGTGTTGGCGGTTACAAGATTTTGTATAATACGTGCTCACCTGACTCTCGAGTCCAGTGCTTCCCCCGCTCTTTGATGTGGACTCACCAGAATGATTGCGCGAGGACAGGCGGACGATTGTTTGAACGACAGTCATGTATGTATTCTACGAAATCCCGCAACCACCGACACCTGGAATATTTATCTGTTGTACATTCACTGATCAATCGCTAAATCCCTCGGATTTCATGTGTTAACTGAGAACTGCAAACTGCGAATAAGTCAACAGTAAGTCAAAGCCGAAAATATTGATACCATTGAAGAAACAGGTCCTTGGTGGGAAAGTTCATCATCATAAGGAAGTGAGAACCGTCGTAAAGAGCTTGATTATATGCAAATGAACTGCAATCACCAGTAGACCATGACCGATAGCTGGTGGTTGTGGTGACGACCTCGACAATATTCAGTACCCTACTACTTCAGTGTGTCGCTGTACGCAGTTTAGTAGAAGAGTGTGAAAATCATAAGTATATTCGAATTACTGGTAAGGAATTTTCATAGCTTCGGCGAACAATAAGTTATTGCACAATTTCAGTGCATGCTGTATTCACTTTTTAATGAAAGCTAAAAAACAATACTTTGAGTCGTAAAACCTCATAGTGATATCAGCTACTGCGAGTTTCATGTACTCGTGTTCCCTAGAGCCTGAATCATATGGTCCCAGCTGTTTTAGTCCTTCTGTGATTTCAACAACTTTGGAATGACGACTGAGGCCTTTTTGTCAGTTGCCATTCGTTTAGAGTCAGATTGGAGATTCTCTGAATGATTTACGATCCTGATAACAAAACCTTCGCCAACATCTTACAGCTGTCAAAGTTTTGAAAGTGAAAGTGTCCTGGATGCTTCTTACGTTTGTGTAACAGGGTATGATAGCCCTCTCCCTTTGTACGCACAATGTGCACGCTTGTGGTAAATGGCCTTTTTGCCTCATCCTTCGGCCTGAACACAGAGGTGGTGATGTTCACGTCAGTTTGAAAACAGAGAACGTGTAGCTGCTATGTAGTTCGCATTAAAAAAAACATATCGGATCCCAATACGAGATCCTCTACAAGAATCCGTTTTCAGTAGATTCACAAGGCTTTGTTGATATTAGCTGCAAACAGCCAGACAAAGGCTGAGGGACTAACACACAAAATGCCAGTCTTAACTCCACCTGGCGTCCAACATTGCTCTGCTAGGCTGCTAAAACGTACAAACGCTTTACAGGACGCGCTCAGATATTTATAAAGTACATGTGCAGAGGGTGACGCATCCCCAAGGTCACGTCCAGAAAGCAGGTGCGTTGGCGGGGCTCACCAAACAAGACTTAGCAACATAAGAACAGGGGAGTGGGGATGAAAGTGTTCACGACCGGAACACCGCCATTGGCTGTACAGGACGAACTAGTGAACGACCATATTTGGCCATTTAGTCATCGTATATATTTTCGCAGAAGCTGTATATGCTTTGTCCTGACAATACATCCGTGTCCCGAGTTCTCTGTCCTCTCCCTATCCCGTAGTCTGGCAGGCTCAGTGCGGCCGTAACCCAACAGACGGCCACCCACGATACAACAAGGGTGTGTGGCCCAAACTAATACAGTTTTTAGACTTCATTAGCAAAAATAAGCGGTGCAGGGATATCAAACATTCAGATCAAGGCTGCTGCCCCCTGAAGTCTCCTGGAGATTTAACATATATCTTTGACAAATGGGTCGTTGAGACGACGGCGTTGAGTTCACAAATGGCGAATAGACGTAGATGAACATGTACGCAGTTATGAGCTTATGCTGAATATCACTTCTCACAGAGAGAAACAGACGTTGCTTTTGATTCAGGCTGGCTGTGAATAAGTGACTGTGAATAATGAAGGCCATTTGACTATGAAGCTTTCATTTGGGGAAACGAACTATAGATGTTTGAGCCTAGAGTGGCCGATCCTGGTAATGCGGCCCTATACAATGATCAAAGCGTAGACAATTATGGCCACACAACTTCATTAAGCGTTTCCTCATCTGGCCATCTGTAGTTAGAACTGAGATCTACTATATAGATAGAGGGATGATCGCGTTCCGATAGACTCGATCACAAAATAATCTTAGTCCTCGTAGTTGCCCATCCGGTGGACATGGAGCAATTGGACAGATGACATCGCGGTTGACAGCTTCAAATTGTTACAAGTAGCAAGGCGGCTGGAGAATTCAGGTTCGGCGTGAAGTTCAAATTTGCCCAACAGATTTTGACCAATTCAGGCAGATTGCACAGTGAGTTTCTCTATGTATTCCAATTAGTTTGCTAAAAATTACTCAGTGAAAAACCTAAAACTATCACCTGGATTTCCTTGCGCTAAGATTGCGTAAACTGTTCCGATAGCAGGAAAATAAAAGCGTAAAAGTAGCCTTCACAGGCAACAAGTCAGCATCTAAAAATTTACAAACAATTGCGCCTAAAGTATATAAATAAACGGGACAAATTCCGTTCGAGCACAACCATACAAATACCTACAAAGTACAATCCATCACGACTTTGAAAAAAAAGATAGTCCAGAAGCTTTGACGGATTGGTGAGTCCCCAAGAAAAACACCGTCAAATTATCCACAAATAAGCAAATCGCAAAGTCGCGAATACGGTCATACTCGACAGCAATCAAATATAAATTATTCTGCATCATATCAGTCTCATTACAATTCCACACGTCACTCGCACCACAAGCCTACTATGGTTGTTCCGTCTACATTGACACAGCACGCACACATATGGTCTGATATTTCGGTGCCCTCGATCTAACTAACAAGTTGGGGTTGTGGAGCGCCTGAATACATCAAGGATATCTGTTCAGGAGTTTCTGTAGACTGGCGCCTCTGTGGTTCTCTTCTCAGTTCTCCTGTGAGACGTTCGGTAGCATAGTATCACCATGGTCTGAGTTTGGGTCTTGGTTGGGTGAGGTGTGAGAGTGATGAAGGCGACGGAGACACGTGCATATCCGGTTCGTGCTTGCTCCACGTGTGACGCTGTGCTCGCGTCTTCACAACGTCACTTCTCTATTAGGAGAGACCAAGTGTGTGTGTGTGTGTGTGTTCCGATTCGAGTTGGTATTGGAATTTCTGGAGTGAGACAGATGAGATGTGACATTAATCGGAGTTGATTATCACGACTGAATGTGCCACAATCCACATGCTGATCCACCCATGGTCTG
>NW_008752398.1:15999-38156 GCF_000715545.1 Opisthorchis viverrini
GTACACCAATATGGCTGACGGATGAGCACAACTCAGTTGTGTAATTTGAACATCAGACAATCAGCAAGCCAGCCAGCCAGCCAGCCAGCCAGCCAGCCAGTCAGCCAGTCAGTCAGTTGGCTGAGCACTCTGAATTTGTGACATTCATCCCTCGTGTGTGTGTGTGTGTGTGTTGTGTGCGTGTGTGTTTACACTGCACGCTGATGTATGTTTGAACAAACAATACTCGTCAAGTAACAGTCGGATAGACTGCGTATGTTTAGTCTGTTTATGAGGTTATATCAGTTAACACTGTTTTTGGAACTCATCTGGACTCTATACTGTGATGCTTGGCGGAACTCGTGACTGTGTGTGGTTTTTTGGAGTGCTCAACTTGTGTGCCACTTGGTCTGCGAATATGACGAGTATTGGGTGTCGACTGATTTGATTTGGTGTCGACTAAATTAGGAAACATCGTGAATTCGTATTGTTGGGTTCATAGAATTGGAATTCACGTTTTGGTTGACTGAGATTCAGATGAGAGGCAGGCTGGAGACAGGCGTATATTCTGATATGCTTTTTGAGTCCGGGGTTTGAACATTTTAGTTTACATGCAGAGTAACTCCTTGGGTGAAAATTTGGTTAGTTTTTCCATGGTTGAACAAGTTGTTGCTATTTGTGGCAGCGTAGCATTTGAAAATTTGGATAGAAGTGATATTCATGCCATCCTGATGGGTATTCTCGCTAACTGGAGTGAAGTTGTATGGCGAAGTTGTGTGCTTCCAGTGTCAAGGTAGTATAGTCACAGGGATATACTGGTCAAGATAGCGGTTTGCGTCACAGTTGGAGCGGGCTCCATCCTCGACTAGATACCTCTAGGATATATCGCCACCTATTTTTATACTCGAGGTTTTTTAGGTTTAACTATACGGAATCCGGGAATAGGAATTTGCTGCAGTCTGCACCAAAGTCTGTCGTAAGACCCAAAGGTTGATCTGGAAGTGACCTCACCCATCATCCACATCATCGCCATTATCATTATCCTTACTGTCATCATCTTTTGCCTCGTTTTTTTTTATCATTCTGAGTAACTAGAAAAGACTGGTATGTATTTAATCACTGTTTCCTATATATCCACCATGTATACTGATAATTCTTACTTATCTGAAACCATGCCGCAATATTTACACAGAAACTACTCGATACATAATCAACAGCTTTGAAATTGATGAGGTTTACTGGGTGGATGGGTGCTCATTATTTGGCCGAACTCTAACTAGGTATTTGATGGCACCTCAAAACCCACTCAGATTCGGTTATACTTCCATCGTGTCCACTTCTACGTAATTCTATTGGCCAAGGAGACGACAGCGAACCCATCCTCAAGACTGCGTGGCAGATGTCCAGTGGGCGACTTCCGAATCCATCAAGTGACCGGATTGGCAACCAGGTCAAGGGGACAGACGCCTTTAGATTTCCAGGCCGACCGACCCTGGATCACGCCGGACGATGGTACCATATAGTTATTTTGAGTAGTTGTTGGTTAGTTCAGTTACGTGAAATCGATAGTTTCTGAAGGACAGGAATTAGCAGACTTGAATCTAACTTGACCTTATAATAATAACCCTCGTTCATTTGCTTACTCCGCCTATGTACTTTTGATCTCCAGTTGTTTTGCTTATTCGCACTCGCCACTCATCTTGCCGCAGAGGCCGTCATTTCCGACACATGTGTATTGACATGTGCGTCTGTGTGTAAATGTGCGCTGCTGACCTACTTACTCATGCGCGATCGCATCCCGTTTTCTGAGGCTGCCTTGTGTTTTCCTCATGAGTTCCGTGTGCCGCACGGCCAATGAGAATCACGAGACTGTCGTCGGAATGGCTGACCGCAACCCACACTATTGAGCCAACATTCCGCTCGCCGTTGTTTCGTTTTGCGAACGTTGACACTGCACTGTGCCGGTCAGTGACAGACCCGTGCACTTGTTGAAGAGTTGAGTTGTGTTGTATTCTTTTGTTTACCCATGTGTAAACAGTACAATAGAATTACTAACCAAATTCTTCTTTTTGATGTTCGGGACTGTCGAACCCACGCGTCACTCAGAATTCCGTATCGGGAAGCTCAACGCAGACCAGTGGATGAAGATGGCCAAATTTCGCTAAGTGAAGCATGGCAACCAAAAAAATAAGAGTATGCCACTAGATCTTTATCACAACCGCTTGACTCATAAAGTTGAAGTGATGGGGTTGAATTTTCCAGTCACGTGTGACAAATTCTGGAATGCGGATTCCCCCATATCGCGCTACTGCAGGGCCAGCGAAACCGATTCGCCGTGATCTGTGCCCAGAAAAGTGAAGAAATATATTGGTTTTTGTTGGCAACCTGCAACTTGTGAACATACGTTGATGTGCTGTCACCGTTCACAAAAGCGTCTGTTTTGGAAACTGCTGATTGCTAAGGTGAGAAGGTCTACTTGCTCTATCCAACCCCTTACTGACAACACATATAAGGGAGCATATTTCACGCTACTACCCAGGGCAAATTTGAAGCGGAAACCTAACGGCGAGTAAGGGAAACAGTGATGGTCGCACTTGTGAACCCGTTTCAGGTGGGCGTCTTTGCAAACAGTACCTCCAGCTTTCTATCAACAGCTTTGTCCTCTGCTGCCAATGAGCTGATGACATTTTTGTTCTTACGGAAAAGACTGTCGATACAGTCTTTACTGAGAAGCTGGAGTTCTGCTTACCCTCTCACTATCTTTACACATAAATCAGAGTACTAGCTTTTATCCCCTTGAATTAAACGTGCTGGACGTTTCGGTGGCCCACTGAAACGGAGCACCTTCTAGGTCTGGGAACCGCTGTATTGTGCGATCTTTGCTGATTGTAGACGCATGTCTGAAATTCACGGTTTTTTACTGCCAGTCCTTCATGCATGCGACTCAAAGTGCCAAAACTGTCTGAGATGGATGTTGCAGATGGACACCTGAGTTCCCCTTCCAAAACAATAGCAACAGTAACAATAATCACCTTTAGCTGTAACACTCTGTCAGTGCTTAGCTGCCATGCCACTCGAAGGAAGTTGCCCGTGACTAGATAAGTGCAATCGAGATCCCAGGGTTGGATTCGAACCACGTACCTTCCGGCCAGTAGACTCGCGCCATTGAGTCATCTCGATCTGCACAATATACCATCATTTTATGATACCACCGAAGGCAGCGTTGCAGAACTGTATGCTGAAGGAGGAATATCCTAGTCTATCTCAATAGTATTCAACATTATGTTCACTTATTCATCACCACCAATCAGGGAGAGCCATTACACAAGCCGGCCCATGCTAGATAATCTGCTGACAGTTTTAACCACCATTCGCCCAGTTTTCCCCACTTCGTTCACGCAGGACAGTACGACCACTGACTGTCATCTACTTTGACTTTACGTGAACACAAGGGCGCGACTGATCGAATCAAATCAGCCTGTTCGAACGCTGCATGGTGTGTAGCCTTTGGGCACCGGATAGAACAGCATTGAAACAGTAAACTCGTAGTGAACTACTGTGTAAATGATGACCACCAAAGGAATTTGCCAATATGATACTGTAATTCGACGCGATCCGTCACACAGATGCAGGCCGAATCGCGTGTCATCTGTGTCCACCTCGGCCTAGGGAGCTGCTTGTCAAAAATTTTCGGCATCAAAGCGGTGCATATGGGTGTGGGATTTCCCGAACGTCTTCGAACAGCAGAGCATGCGAGTGGGTGATTAGGTAGTTGGATTCAAGTCACCAGTAGAGTCCATGCTTACTCACCTATAATATTTCCTTCAAAAAGATCTGAACCAATCGGCTGCAGCAGAGCATTCCAGGGAATCGGAAATCGACACGGAATAGTGAGACATCTTGACCTCAATGTTTGCTGATTCCCAGCTATATGCGTTCTGTGTCCATTGGTTGAGGTAGCTGATTCAACACGTCCACTTATCGGTATTGGCGCACTCCAGACATTCACAATGCCTACGATCCATATAAACAAAGTATTTTACAATTTTCTAAGTTGGTGCTGCTCACTTTCCACATCTGTCTTGCTGTGTTACATTTAAAACCTTAGTCTCGTTCCGGTCGACCAGTGCAGTATTTTGAATTGGCGTACCAAACGTCAAATGCTGGTGCGACACCCACTTGGAAAGCTGCACGAGATACCAAAATACAGAAACCAGCGATGGTCTTCGGTTTACCTTGATGTTTTCTTTTTTCAACCGAAACATCCTAACTAGCCTCCGATCACCAGTATGTATCACTAAAAACCCAGCTGTATGTCTATTTACTATGAAGAGTTGTCTTCTGGCGACTCACGTGATAAATTCCGGCCAGCACGCGTCCGTCCGCCAAACTCAACAGGACCACTGGTTTACCATTTCATACCGAGCCGATAAACACGAGGAACGGATCGCATTATTGGGAGATAACACAATTTATTTTGGCGACACACCTGCGGACACAAGGAATCGTACAGCTAACTTTTCTCAGGCTCAAATGGTCAGTGAGGAATGAATGTGTGGCAGATGAGTGCTCACAAACGGATGGGGTTACTCTGCCTGGCACGTTCAACTGGAGTACGCAGTCCACCGCTGTTCCCAAAAATCTCAGTGATCTATCATGGAAATATGAAATTCCCCATTACACTGACTGTTTTGGGAGTCTTTCCACTGTCTACCTAGACATCTCACTCGTGCTGTTAGCAAAATACTTGTGGTCTTGGTAAACTACGCCTAAGCAACTTTGTATCATTTAGCAATCGTCCATCGTACGAGCTGAATAATGCTTCAGATTCCTCCACTAAAGTTTCTACAGAATTCATCAGTCGGACACCATTGTTAGGCGGCCAATAGTTGCTAAAGATAACGTTCAGTAGCCTCCTGGAAAATTGGTTTAAGGGTCATCTTATTCATCGTGACCATTTCAGGGCTTTCATAACCTGTTGTTTAAAGGCTGTACGTCATGCAACTGACGAATGAGGTAACTGCAAACTAAAGTGGATCGGTCGACCTGTTGTGCCGGGGGGACAGGTCCATGTGAAACAAACGTTTGTAATCGCACTCTGCTGTCGCAAAACCGTAGGAAAATGGTGTCAGAATCCATTGCGTATTATGCCACCACGCCGTTGCTAATATTGCTAGGTCGATAATAGCTAACAATACGGTAATACGGGCAGTATTACAGACGCTAAAAAGTACAGTACAAGGTGAGCGATTGTCGAGCATTCATGGTGAAAGGATCCCCAAAAAGCACTGTCATTTCCGCTGAACAGCTAAAGGATTACTTTGTCCGACTTAAGTCTCGATTTATTAGCCGACCCGTTCCATCAGACAGGAACATTACAGGGATAGGTAAGTCCCCAAGAAAAACACCGTCAAATTATCCACAAATAAGCAAATCGCAAAGTCGCGAATACGGTCATACTCGACAGCAATCAAATATAAATTATTCTGCATCATATCAGTCTCATTACAATTCCACACGTCACTCGCACCACAAGCCTACTATGGTTGTTCCGTCTACATTGACACAGCACGCACACATATGGTCTGATATTTCGGTGCCCTCGATCTAACTAACAAGTTGGGGTTGTGGAGCGCCTGAATACATCAAGGATATCTGTTCAGGAGTTTCTGTAGACTGGCGCCTCTGTGGTTCTCTTCTCAGTTCTCCTGTGAGACGTTCGGTAGCATAGTATCACCATGGTCTGAGTTTGGGTCTTGGTTGGGTGAGGTGTGAGAGTGATGAAGGCGACGGAGACACGTGCATATCCGGTTCGTGCTTGCTCCACGTGTGACGCTGTGCTCGCGTCTTCACAACGTCACTTCTCTATTAGGAGAGACCAAGTGTGTGTGTGTGTGTGTGTGTGTTCCGATTCGAGTTGGTATTGGAATTTCTGGAGTGAGACAGATGAGATGTGACATTAATCGGAGTTGATTATCACGACTGAATGTGCCACAATCCACATGCTGATCCACCCATGGTCTGACATTGTGGATGTGTGCGAGTGTTTGAGGCAACCCTTGATCCGTACACCAATATGGCTGACGGATGAGCACAACTCAGTTGTGTAATTTGAACATCAGACAATCAGCAAGCCAGCCAGCCAGCCAGCCAGCCAGCCAGCCAGTCAGCCAGTCAGTCAGTTGGCTGAGCACTCTGAATTTGTGACATTCATCCCTCGTGTGTGTGTGTGTGTGTTGTGTGCGTGTGTGTTTACACTGCACGCTGATGTATGTTTGAACAAACAATACTCGTCAAGTAACAGTCGGATAGACTGCGTATGTTTAGTCTGTTTATGAGGTTATATCAGTTAACACTGTTTTTGGAACTCATCTGGACTCTATACTGTGATGCTTGGCGGAACTCGTGACTGTGTGTGGTTTTTTGGAGTGCTCAACTTGTGTGCCACTTGGTCTGCGAATATGACGAGTATTGGGTGTCGACTGATTTGATTTGGTGTCGACTAAATTAGGAAACATCGTGAATTCGTATTGTTGGGTTCATAGAATTGGAATTCACGTTTTGGTTGACTGAGATTCAGATGAGAGGCAGGCTGGAGACAGGCGAATATACTGACATGTTTTTGGAACCACTATTCGGGCAAGTTGTTTAGCTTGCGATCCTTCGTATTTCGTAGGGAACTTTGCTCTAGTCTTCTACCTGGCGGTGTTTGAATACTGACTGAAAGCAAAGATTGACTTGACGTATTTTGGTGCCCTGGCATCAGGGCTTTTCTTCGGAACTCTATAAGGATCTTTTTACCACATATTGTCGAATTCTATTGTGCGGGATCCACAACTTCATTCAATTCACCTATGCGTAGTGATTATTCGAACGGTAATAGGCCCTTATGGCAGGCTATACTGTTCGTCAATTTAAATCAGTTGGAACCTGCTAAAAACATAATTTTGCAGCTGTCTGCCTGTGCTATCAACCAGGTGATATATCAAAATACGGTCAGTGATATTCAACATTTCTTTTGTAGCACGGGCAGTCGTTTCCTAGGTATGCAAGGCATCGTTTTTTACGCAACTCTTGACTGGGTTAAAATCCTTGATGGGCATGTACTGCCTCAATCAAGGTGCCGTTGTTTGTAGGCTGGATTGTATTTGCGTTGGATTTCCGATCAGTGCGGCATTATTATAAATCAGGTGTCCTGTTCGTTGAAACACCAGGTGTTAAGTATCTCTTGTGGGATGAAGCATGTTTGTTGGTCTGCAATACGTAAAGTTAGGTCACCTGAGCAGCCGCAGTGTGTCAATTTTTCCCCATTGTTCGAAAGGTAAGTAATCGCAAAAGTGTTAAGTGTTTGAGGAATACGACACGAGTATGACAACGGTCTTCTGAAAATGAAAGCTTTGACCTAATTACCAGTTGCTTGCTGTGCCATTACGCTCATCTAGGATAAATAGCAAGTTAGACACTAAGGGAACTTATTTTCCGAATTCTGTCCTTCAAGGTGGTGCTAATCTATGGCGAAGCACTGGTTCGTTTTTGTTGGACATGCTCCACAAATTTCTGGTGAGATTTGGATCTAAAACCTCAAGACACAGGTTAGGACATCATTAACCACCACCAGACCAATTAACATGCGCGGTGTTGCGTAGGGAACAAAAAGCCGACCAGACGCACTAACTCACACAAGATGAGTAACGCAACAGACTGACCAATCAGGCGTACGAGTGTTTACTTATCGCCCAGTTCGCTATTGAGAACTTTACCTTTTCTTATGTATCACTTACACTATCTTTATAGGCCAACTTGGTGTCATGCCAACCCACGTCCTCCTTACTCATGCAAACTAACAACATTTAGCGACGAGGATGAGAAAAAACGCTATTAGTGAAACTGGCTTATACAGAAACAGGCAACTGTGGTAATAGCAGAATCAGAATCAACAGTAACAACAAATGATGCAGCAGGTGGACGACAAGATTACTGACTCACTCACAGTTCTACTGACTGCCTTCACTACATCACTTACAACGGCCTTTTGGGAATCAAAACTGAGAGAGGCCTTGGTAACCAGCATTCGTGAGTTAACCTATGACCTGGATGTTAGAACGACCAGATACTAACGAACAGTTCGACCGACTAAGATTTCATTTCCTCTATGTAGTAGCCAGCTGAGCGGCAGAGCTCTTTCTCCCATTGGTTCATCCTCAAAGTAGCCCATCTTCATCCGATCTCGTTTGTCTCCCCCCTCCTCGAGGTTTCCAACTCAACTACTTATACTATCAAGTGCGATAACACAAGTTCCACCAGTCTCGTAACATTTTCACGCTGACATCAGTGCTAGGATGGCATTGTCTCAGTTGATAAAACTACTCTCGACGAATCCGCCAAGTTACGCATCCGGATGTAGACGAAAGGCGGAACTGAACACGCACAATAATGTAATTATATTCGTCCACAAAAAATCCACCGACTACTTCAAAGGATACCGTTTCCAAGCTCTGTTCAATCTTTGATGTGACAGAATCGTCGTTTGACATTAGATGGAACCAGTTGAAGATATCTCGATACTCTGCGGAAGAAATCACGAGGTTTGCTTGGCGGAGTACATCTAGAATATAAAAGCCTCCAATTATTATCTCGGTGTCACAATTTAAAGCCTTGGTACTCGTCGCTTGGTTTATTTCTCCGGAAGATACTGATATACGAATAAGCTTTTTGGATATACTGGATCACTCATCAGCATTTTCATTCCATAACTTAACTGACACCTTATTCGATTTAGAACCTTATTTAACCGAGTTACAATCGTTTTTCATGTGCTCATTCGTATGCGACAGCCACTTCCGCCCATTGGCAGTGTGGACAGTGACACTTTGTTCGATTTCGCCTGTATCGCAGTCATGCGTGTCAACACTATAACTGTGTGGGTCAAAACGGTTCACGCTACAAGCAATCAACCCAAAGGTTTCTCGTACGTTGTCAGTTCGAAGTGGTATTCACCACTGTGAACGATTTTGTTCAACGACGTAAATATGTAATCCTTCAAACTGAGAACGACTCATTTGCGCTGCGTATGGATGCTGCGTCCTTGATCGAAATCACTTCTGCTTTAACATTAATTAACCTTGGAAGACCAAGAGGCAAAATTGCCGGGAATGTAGGTCGATAGTGAATCCCCTTCTCTGGGGGGTTAAATTATACCTTTTGTTTGAGATTCTGCCCTCTGCTACACATCTCCCAGTGGCCAGTTAGAACATTTGAGTACAGAATACCTTGGTTTGTGGATGAAACACAACGTAATTCAATCGTTAACTTTTTGTGACCTGACTGCAGTCCCCAATGGACTGTATGATGACTTTGCGAATCACCTGATAGGTAAGCTTACCTACGTTTTTACGAATGTCTTGGGTAGATATAGAAGGATCAAAGCATGTCGATCCATAGAATTAGGAGACAGGCCAGTGCTTTCTGCTCCAAACCTCCTGTACCACATTCGACAATAGCAGCACCGAAATAAATCTCCTGGAAACTACCGGAGTACTGACAAAGGTTAGCTACTTCTCTTGAACAATCCCCGTTGTAGAAGTAGAAATGCCAACGGTCCCATTCGTGTTTCTGGTACCTCTAAGAGGGTCTTCTCCCTTACTCAGCCTTAGTCAGAAGGACACCAAAGGCACGAATACGGACCCACCTTACAGAAGAAAAACTTTGATTCCTTCTTGCTTCAAATAGGCTATCTTGGACTTATTTCTAGCTGCAACGGTCGTTTTTCAGACCCTGTGACCGTTAAAGATATCTCTTCTCTAAATGATCTGCAACAGTTACAATCATTCTTTGGCTACTACAATGGATTTATTCATCAGAGAGCATCATTAAGCGAGCTAGTACCAAAGGACATTAGTTGTGTCCGGTGTCTATAATACTTTACTTCTTACAGATTACAAACCATAAGTCCACCAGCTTGATACCTTGACAACTATAGACGGCCGTATAATGATACTGTCAGTCTTATTATACAAATGTTAAGTTTTTCACCCACGTGGCATAACTCATATGAATGCTTTGTTGCGTGATTACGCATTTTAGCCAGAGGTCGACTGCGACTTCTGGAGCACCATGAAATCACGTGAGCAGTACTGCTGCTAACTGAGCTGAGCTCTGAATTCACGCAGACTTCGCTGGTTCACTTGATGGTCAATACCATCTTGTTCTTGCAGATGCCTGAACAAAAAACGGAGATACTTCCAATGCGCACAATTGTCAATACTATTTCCTGCTCATATTGCATATATGCTGAGCTGTGGTGCCATAGAAGCGTTTCTGACTGACGTTGGTAAGCAGCTCACTTCAGATCAGGTTTTTCATTCTAACAAGTCATCCTCTGTAGACCACCATACCCTCTTTAACCCAATGTACAAGCAGAACGTTTCGCTACTGCACTCTAAAAGGTTTTGGAAACTGGTAGCGAATGGAAGAACGAATCATTGTACATCTACCGTTCTACATCAGACATAGTTCTACTAAAGGGAGCTTTTCTTGGCAGTGAATGAGAACAGCATTCAATGCAATGCTGCCTGTCAAATAAACGGGACAACGCAATGCCAAGATGGAGAGACACTTTGACGAACGTCATGAGCCAATACTCGATGATGGTATCCAGGTGATCCAAAATATATTTTAAAGTTTCATGGTCCCTCAGGCAACTGGGTACCTGGGAATATGACTCAGCGACGGCGTCAACTGCCTCATGAACTCACTGTCTGTGGTATGAAGCAAACTCACCATACTGACCACATCCTATGACGTTACCTGTGGTGCCCCACTGACTGAGTACGTTCCATTTTCTGTCTTATAACTTCTTTTCACTTTTGGCTACTTTAATTCAACGTGATATATATATATATATATATATATATATATATATATATATATATATGTGGCGGGCCGGTCGTCGACAACGTACGGGACTGGTGTTGCTCTCCAACCGACCTTATTTCTCCTTTTGCTTCATCCAAGAACCTGCACACCCCAGTATCTTCAATTGAACAAAAAACACGGGTTATTTGCCTCTGGACTGCCAACAGGCACAAGGCAAAGACAAAAGAAGACATAGTTATCGAAACGAGAAAGTCACGACGAACTCGGACCCCATTACATAACACCTCATTGTGGTTCCAGAGAGTCATACGAGTAGCGTCTTAATTCAACGAGGAAGGATTCGAATGGAAAACAGACAGCCCGTCTCGTGTTTGCAGACACACATGGTCATGCTTGCTAATTCAAGCCAGATAAGTAGCAAGACAAACTAGCCAATCATGTGTGTGGATGTTTACTGATCCGCTAGGTAGCTATCGAGTGCTTTGGCCTTGGTTGCTTCTACGTTATACTCCTGTACCATCCATACAATCAGTACACAGTGAGCTGGTATCTCGCCAACTCAAGTTACCCTTGCCTTTGCGAGGTAGCTGAACGTTCATTCTGATCTAACGATTGATCATTCAGCCGTATTTGGGTAGGAGTGTTCCGTGAATAGTCGGAAAACAGCAGACTTTTTTCAGAAACACACTTATGGCTATTCAAATCAAGGTTAAACAGCTGCTCTTCGGCATGTAGTGGCTTACCCTGCACGGTAAATTTCGTAAAGTTCGAAATACCACGCAAAATCTTTCAGGTTCAAAAATGCATTGCGTAAAGATCTACTTGTTTACTTTTTTCATCACCAGATATCGCGGGTTCTAGAGCTCGATTACATCTTTCGCCTCCCTCACTCCACGTTCGCCAAATACATTCATTTGCATACCGCCTGAATTCCAGATGAAAGAACTCGAGGACTGCGCTTACCTGATGGTGAGCCCAAAAATGCGAAATCCGTCAAGGATTATCGAAGGGATTCCAGGAACCTTATGAGTACCTTCCACGTTATTCATCAGCGCTTCACATTACCGTCGATCTATCCAGTCGTACAACAGTATTCAAACGTGACCAAAGATGACCATCTGGGTGACCACCAAGTTTGGTGGTCCAGTCTCCCACCCCGCGTCAGTCAGTCATCATGCTGCACCTCGGTAGATTCCTACGATGGCAAACCAGACGGGACGCTTCGACTATTGCAACATTTTGCAAAACTATGAGAAATCCACATCAGAAATGGACATTGGATGTTTAGTCCATGACCTTCACCACAGACTGACTGAGAGTTAGTTGAACAGACCAATAAATCTTTCGAGGACTAACGAATGCCAGTATAGATGGAATCCTCTGCTGTTTTCATCCCCTCTGTTACTTAACCTCTACGCTAAAGTGTTCAAAATTAGTGGATTTGTGTCCACTTAGATCTTAGAGCGAGCGAGCGACAGAGAGACTGATGTATTGATCTCCATTCATGTTGTGTCGAGACTGAATGTAAATTTTATATTGGAGGCCCAATAAACCGCTCTAAATAAGTTGATCAAGCTAGAATGCGAGGAGGAGACTGCATTTTCGCAACCTGGTAAACAACTGGTAGTAGAGTGCTTCTCTCCCTTTCTGAGAGGAATCACCTCCATTGAGAAAGCAAATTTGTAGAGCTCACTAAGGTAGAGTTTTCAGGGAAGACCAGCGGGTTGTGAACGTTTGGTACTCAAATTCTAACAGATATCAGAATCTCACATTTCAAGAAACACTTGGCGCCGGCGTCCTGATTCTAAATGGTGAAGTGCAATGTGGCCATGTGGTGGGAAATTACCAGGTAGCTTAGTTTAAAGTGGTCGATCGGAGCATACAAGAAAAATGTTCCAGGATGCTTCCGCTCCCGTAATTCAAATATCTGGACTGTCTGTGAAAAACCACAAAGAAATACTTAGGTAAAGTGTACCGTGCGCCGATGATGTCATCTCGATTGATGCTGAGAAGTTTGACTGAGACCAAACTGGCCAGCTCAGTGAACAAACCAACGGCCAACCATATATATTTCAAATCCCAGTAGAAATGTAACCCACCTTCATTCGCATCCCAATGACGCAGACTTTTCGGCGATTGATACGGACCAAACTCCGCAACACAACTCTTGTCATAGCTACTAGCCCCTCGCGCCAGGACAACTCTCAAGAGCGCTGTATTTTTTGGAATGCAAGCTCTCACAGCTGGCTTGAACGAGAATGACTGAAGCCGACCGGTCACAATCATACGAATTGTGTATTATTAGTCCATGTTTTAGGTCATAAAAGGGCCTTAACCTCTATGGTGAGCAGTATACAGATTTCTCTATGGTATAGTTCCAAACCATTTACTAAGATATGTTGTTACCAGTCAGTCGTATTAGTGCCATTTCTTTCGATTCCGTGTTATTCCTGTGAACTGTGAAGGAGAACAGTGGAATCTTTTAAACAACCATTTCAGATTAAATGACACAGAGTACATCCGATCCGAAGTATGTAGACTAAAAGATGTCATTGTCAAAGCACAGTCGAATGTAAAAGTAAATGATAACAAGGTTATCGGTTGTTGATCTGTTCGCCGAGCTTGATAATTGACTTGCAGACGTTTCTCCACCATACGAAGAGACATCATCCGTGCGCAGAGTTACCGATAGTTCGACACATTACTGGCAATAAAGTCATCCGAATGGTAAACATGTTCAAATTATCATTTCCGCTTCCAAATGCACCTCTGCACCTTGAAGGCCAGTGTTGAGGAGCACGAAATGTCATCAAGCTCTTGTACACACATACGGACCGGTCATCACGTTCTAGTTGCCTGAGCGAGCTGGTACGCCTGCGGTGTTATGAGCCAACCTGAACAAACGTTTTTTGTTGGTGGTACTGCTACTGCAGCACGGTAAATTCTTCCTATCGTAGAAAGGTTCATATAGAGTATATTGAAAGTAGCGATAATATTGAGAGATCGCTAGCTGGGCCGCACGTTTGCAGTGTCCGTGTGTGCATAAAAGTGGTTTTTCAAATACCATGGTCTTGTCTTCTATTACAGTGGTTCTTGGATGATAATAGTGGTCTTGTCAGGAGGGTAGTGTTCCTTCTGAACCTTTGTTTTGAGGAACTACCTACCTACCTACCTATATGCAAAGTGTTTCCACCCTCACGGCGAGGGTTTTTTACTCTCGAAGGAGACTGCAATGGAGAACAACTTGATTGTCTCCTTGACGGGGTGTGCGGCTTGTTCGGGAGAGGGAACACTGTGCCATATCCGTTTTTTCCAAACACAATTGAGGTGGTAGTCAACCGCAAAACTGATTAATACGCAACATCCCAGCTGTTTGAGGATTGGTTGTCACTTGATACTTACCTCAGAAGCACGTCACTCAGATGTGCAAAATGACTGGGCGGAGGACCAGGGTTTAAAAGTACGGAAACTGGAAGTGCGCAAAACCTAGTTGGTAAAATACTTCGGTTGACCTAGTACGAGACCGACAGCGAATTGGAACATTCTCAGAAAGGTGGTGAATTAGGAAGGTGTCCTTGGGTGAATAATTGCCCCCCCCTCCCCCCAAAAAGCTTAACGATAGTATTTAGTGAAAGGGAAATTAAACGAGTTTATTTACTTTTTAGGCGTAAATTATTTTGTTTAATCGCAATTCGGGTTCTTCGTAGTTCCGCGGTTATTGTATAATGTATATCTACACCCGCTACGAAGAGTGAAATTCGGATACAGCTTAATAATCAGATCCAGACCATTGTTTTTGCTCCCCCTTGTTGCCGCTTCGCCTTCATTCAAATTTTCAATATTACCACACCTCTTTAGTGTCAAAATATCATCAGGAATTTGGGTCCCAACAATGTGTCCGTAACCGACTTATGTACTTATCAGATTTCCCCACAGCGTTGTCACTAAATGCCACTATAAGAGCTTCAGTACTTCTTCATCGGGTGTGTTGTGAAACTCGCTCCAAATAAGACGAGGTAGACACCAGTCTGTCGGCGGATTCCTCGCAATTTTCAGTGTTCTGAAAATAGATCCAAACAGAACCTTAAGTTGTTTTTCTGCTGCACATTCAGTTGAAGAACATCGTAAACGCCAGACCTAGTCCACAATTCGCGTTCACATCGGTTTCAAAGAGATGAATATCCGGTGGGTTCATTTCGTGTCAATGACCATTTATTCGTCTCGTCCTGGGGTTCCCATTCGGGGAGACAGCAATATCAGCGCGACTGAGATGACTGGTGAGGGCATGCATACTTTATTACTAGGCCATCGACTGACCGCTTCATGATCCTCTTCATCTGACACATGGCTGGACTGACATACGTGGCCTAACCGGCGCAACCTGTGATGTGCGATCAGCTAATCTATCGAAGGAGGGTGAGTTTTCCAAAAAACCGCCACGCCTACCTTGATATTGCTTATCCGATTTTCCCACCAGACCGGCGGACTTCTCCAGAGGCATCTATGGTCAAACACAGAGTCTCCTACGGTCTTCCGCACGCAGTGGTTCCGTCTCTGATCTATAAGGTAGCACCAATCAGACCGTGACATTGGACACTCTACCCTTGACAGTCAAGTTGATGTCATGTCGGAGCCACAAATGCCGGAGGTCAACAAACGCTGTCCGGGCTTTCACAATTCTGATGTGCTTTAGCCTTTTACCAGTTCACCGGGGATTATTTATCCAGATAGATGAACTTATGTACTACATCGGCCGGTTCACCTGCAAACATGAGGTTGATGCTTGGTCCCAATCAGTCTTGCAGGAGCACTTTACACTTCACAGATGCGAACGCATACCGAACTGTGCAGAAGTAATAGAGTTTGAATTTCCATAGGATCTGATCCAACGAAAACAACAACGTCGGCTTACTCGGTGTCGGTGAGCCAACTTCCCGGGAGCATTTCGATAACCGAGGTGGTAGATGCAGGTAAAGACACAAGGAGTAAATATATTACAAAGTTAAAGAGAACGGGCGACAGCACTGGATGTAATGAACTCAAAAAACGAGTCTGCACGCATCCACGAGATCTGCCAAAGCCAGGCGACGTCTCCTAAAGTCAAACATTTGAGACAAATTCATCCCCTTTTAGAGCAAAACTATCCCTAGAGAGAAGGAACTTGAAAAGCAAATTGATAAGCAAATGAGTATATTTGTCGAGAAGGAATTCTTTCTGTTTTCAAATCCCCCACTGCAGAAGCCTAATTGGTGACGCCGGGGTAAAGATTCCTTCGTAGTAGACGATCTGGGACAAACTGGATAGCAACCAACCCATCCCCCATACATGCAAGGTTTGTCAATGAGGTAGGCAGAGTTGCCTGGATCGAATAAATGACTGAGTAAGAAATCGTACCACTTCACCGACACAGCTGTTGCTAACAGATCCAGTTGACGACGGGAGGCTAACTAGGTCTCTGTTGTGAACATCTTAAGCCACTTCATATCACATCGTGTGGTGACGCTATTTGCAATACTGTTAGCCTGACTAGTCGGTCAATGGAGGTGGAGCAGAATACTGTGTATATCGTGGCAGAACTAGCTGTAGATTACGATATCATGCAGTGCACCATAGGTGGTATAACTATCTGACCACGACGTGGTTTCCGAATATCGCTAACGCATCCATCGTCGTTGTTACAGCGGTGGAATCAACGCGCGCTAGTAGCGTCATGTCACATAGCTAGTTGGGAAGCCGCTAACACATGTGGCGCACCAAGGAAGGTTAAAGTGACTGACGGTGACAAGGCCGGCTGGTCCAGTTGCCACTAGCACAGCACCATGCCAGAGGATATTCACTTTCGCGCGGTTATCAGTAAAAATAGTAAAGGGTCTGTCATGATGTCTTGTGGTGAGTCTTGTTTCCGTGATGTCAACACAAAACGCAAAACCACCTGTCCCTCAGTAGGAGAGACCGACGTACAACCAAGGCATTGGAATTTAGCAAGAAAATTTTTTTTGCCTTTGGAGGAGAGTATGCTGGTCGAAGTTGGGAAGCAAGTCTGCAGAATCCGGTTTCAGTATGAAGAACCATCCCCCCTAACTGATTTATCTCAAATGTTGGTCATTCGCACTAATCAACAAACTGCACATTCACACAGACACCCAGCATTGATCAAGTCAGTTAGTCATACGAAATCTCACGGATTGGTTCCCTGACTACTTTAAAACATGAGTGCTTACTCACTTTGCCTAACGAAGCTACTGTATCAAAAGCGAAACGTTGCCCAGCAATAAATCCACCGATTTATTTTTACCAAACCTCTCTGAAACAATGGTTAAACTTAGTCCAGAGAGACGACTATTGAGTACCATAAATGCCTTCTGGATTCCCTTCTTAGTACTTTTATTTGACGGATTTGGAACGACGCTTTTAATGTGGTGATTCTATCTTTAAAAATATTCTCCTGTGTGCAGCTGCTGCACCCCGAAGGCACTCGCCATGACAGTCGTTTAGCGGCAGGCAGCTCTAACTCGAAATTTATGTTGAGTCGGATAATAATGCGAATCGGTGTTGACACTGATGTTTGACCTCCGTACATTAAAACAAGAGGAAAGATTGAGTGAGGGAAGGGATCTTGTGCTGGGGTACTGGATGCACTTCAAGGGCTCAATCACACAATCTGGAAAGAAACTGACGGCAGGCGCGCCACTGACGTTGATCAGCTGCTAAGACCATGGAGGCCCAATCCTGGAGGGCGGACCGTACCGGCCCTTCGTAATCTCTTTGACACCCTTCTGCTAAATCACGCATTGTTCACCTCACAGTTTGCACCCTTTTGAGGGAGGCACGAGAACAATATTGGTCTCTGCAGACAATGTATCCGAACGAGTAGCACAAGGTTGAGGCACCACAGTTGCTAGAGCTGGGTGTTTTCCTGGAGTGAAGTGCCCACCGCATAACAAAATACCCGTTTTCTAATTACATGTTTATGAGTTCATTGACACCATCCGTCACTAGCGACGCTTCCGAGGCACCGATGCCTCATATCTTCCGTCCACAGGGGGCATTTTTCGCAACCATACAGCAACATAGCCCTGGTACACGCGAACCTTGAGAGCTGGCGATATGCCGTTTTGATGTCAGAAGTAACGAAGATCAAAAAACGTCACCCTGACCTTTGAGATTCGTGTAACGACATCATCAGACACACTTCCGTCGGATGTATGTTAAATTCTCCACAACCTCCAGTGCTTCACCTGCGATTGCGAGCGCCATGTTCTGAAGCACGATTTTGCACTTTGTCAGTGCAAAGCACATACCGAAATATGGAATGATGGTGAGCAAGGATATCGCTTCGTTTTTGAGGATGAGGATGATGTCGTCTGCGTATTCCAGATCTACAAGGTTCTCACAAGCAACGATCTGAACGCAGGTGTTCTGATAACTCGGTGTTTGTCTTATTCTACCAGCGATAATGAAGTGGAACAAAAATGGGGAGCGTATACCTTCCTGCTGGGCACTGCTTTCTAACGGGAAGCTTTTAGAGAGCTCCGGATATACTCAAGCTCCCTGAAGTGGGTGAACATAAGGATCGTATTTTGTTCACAAACTTCTGGGACCTTGCCTTTCGCGCAAGTGATGCTAGAAACATCAACCGGTCGACAGAATTGAAAGCACCATTGAAGTTAAGGGACAGCAAGATTGTAGATGACTGCATATGTGGGTTGCTATAACAACTGACCGAGTGTGAAAATGTGGTCGACGCAGCTCCCACTCGGTCAAAGCCTCTCTTGACGCTCATGAGTCAAGGTTTCGCCTGCCACCGTAAGATGGCGAGGAATCGGTGACACCAGAAGTCTTGTTACAACGAGAGTCAAACTGGTGCCTATATTTTACCGTATTCATTGCGGGTACCGACTGCCACCTAAGATGGCGAGGAATCGGTGACACCAGAAGTCTTGTTACAACGAGAGTCAAACTGGTGCCTATATTTTACCGTATTCATTGCGGGTACCCTTTTTGAAGATGGCCCTGGGACAATCTTTTCCTGTTCGCCAAACAGTGGGACCCACTCAACCCTGCACTGACGATGTCACCTCGATTGGTGATGAAACGTTTGCAATCCAACTGCCAAGCTCGGCTAACAGACCAACAACCAAACAACGCACCCGAGCTACCTACATTCCACAACATTGCTAACAATCTTTTCCTGTCAGATAGACACGAATGGGTTAGACAGGTACGAACTGAGGAATTCACCGTTGTCCTTAAACAGGGTAGATGACAAGTCGTCGAGACGCGGAGCACAGGGACACTTGAGGATGGATACACACTTGGGCACTTCTGAGGCTGAAAGGAGGTCCATATTCACTATGCATTTTTGTGTCAAAGGCGAAAGGTCCGGACTGGAAGTAGCAGGTAGCCAACTCAGTTGTTGTTCAAAGTATTCCGCCAAGTGATCCAAACGTTCTCCTTTGTTGAATATCAGAGAGCTATTTTGGTCTTCAGTGGTTTAACTGATAAGAGACCCCCGAAGACCAGTTAGCTGAATCAAGTGGAACAGCTTGCGGACACTTCCAGAATTTTTCGCTGCTCTTATTTTTTTCGGCCTTTCGGATGCACCAAACTTGTCAATTTGGACGGACACTTGGTTTTACCTGGCATAGAATACTGTGTTAATTTGGGTTGTGGCTGCCACGGATCTGTCACCAGGCCTCCAGCAAAGCCACTGTTCAACTAGAGACTCAATATTAGGAGGAGGCCGGCTGAGTCGCGCCGAATTTAGAAGCTCCGACACCACGTGAGGCTTTAGATATTTCGCTCCAGTAACGGTTTGTATCCGTTAACAGATCATCGGGCGGGCGTTGGAGAAGTATGTTCCGAGTGAGAAGTACACGGCCTTTTTGATGGCCAAACGATGCGCGCGTTTTGCATAGACATAAAACGCGTAAAAAATTAACAATAAACAAGTGCACGATCTGGGATGGCTCAATGGTGGACACCACTTTGGATAAGCCTATCGAGTAGCTTCCTTGTCATCAGGGACCAATGTACGGAGAGAGGACTCTTGGAAAAATCCATTTGGCGTGCAAGCTACAGATGCTTTCTTAAGAGTGGCTTCGCTAAATGGACTGGACTTGGCTGCCCTGGCACTTCTAAACAACTCTTAAACCTGAGGCTGCTGGGTTAGAGGCCATTTTTTGACGCCTGATGAGAATACATCCATCCATGCTTAGGTGAGCACTTAAATAAGTCTTGGAGGTAAAAAAAGTGGTCAAAAGGGGGCCAAACAGCACTTAGGCGGGTCGGATTTCGCGTTGAACGCTTCAGTGCATCACACATCCGTGGTTAGGAAATTCACAGCGGGACAAGCTTTTGGATGTTTGGGTTGTTCAGAAAATGATGAGAAACGAACAAAAAGTTGAGTTTTTAGATTTTATATTCTTTATCACTCTGAGCAGTTGATCAGATTTCGTCCTAAGAATAAGCCTCCTCTTGAAGTTTTCAGTATTGAATTCATTCGGTTCGACCACCCCTGGCGCACCACATGTGTTAACGGCTTCCCAACCAGCTACATGACATGACATTACAACCAGTCGTTCCGTTTTGCCGTGTAACAGCGCCGCTTGGAGTGTTAACGAGAGTAGGATCCACACCATGGTGAGTTAGTTTTACCTCCCGCGGTGCACCGCCTTTGCTGTTGGCGTCCATAGTAGTGTCATTGCTTGACATCGCAAACTATCGCCGATTTCGCTATGACGAAACGGTAGGGTCATTCCTTTCCACATCCTTTGACCGAATAATCAGGCCAGCAGTGTCATCGCATTACCTCATAACGGGCCGCCAATAGTTTAGATTTCCCACTACATGAGCTGGCTGTGCGCCTAGCTGGTGAACTAAAACCAATTACGGATAGTCAGCCACTTGAGCTTTCTCAACAAAAGCGGTAAGTTTTCCTTTAGAGATGGATGAAGTTATCAACCTGATGCGCAAAAACGGTTTTAAGGTGACTGCTTTGGGGGTAACCGAGTGGCGGTATTTCAAAGACGGAGGCAGACTTCGGTGGATGGGGTAGTTAAGGATACAAAAGCATGCTTGAATCTTGATTATTTTTGCTCAGCTCGTTGATTAACTCACCGCAAGGTGTAGCAATTTAGTCCCCATTAATGATATCGAAGATTTTGGATAGAAGAGATGCCACTGCCTACCGGGAGTTTTGTTTGCTTTACGTTGGCTTTTGCTGTGACCAGATCAGCAACTTCTGAGTATCTCAGTGGTTTAACTCTTTACTTGGAGAAAGTATCTGCTTAGGTCACACCAGCCTTTCTTTACTATGTGACACATAAGTAGTAAAAAACTACAAGAGATACAGATAAGCCGTCCCAAACTATTTTTCAATTTATCCAACGGCGGCAGAGTTCTTTGAACACGAGAATTCGACCAAAAACACCCCAGACTGAGGCTAAAAATATAATTTAAGAAACTGTATACCAAGTGAGTGTGATCAGGCAGCAATTGAGAATGTTCCACCATGAAAACTTATAAGGAACGGACTGGCACAGCAGTTATTCGATACGAAGCTGGGATGTCCAAGGTCATTCGAACAGTAGTGAACGAAGCAAACCTTAGAGTGACTTTGCAGAACGTATGGCGTGCACTTGAAAATCTCCTATTTGGGAGGACTGCATGCTTTGAGCGACAACAACGTGGGAGAGACAGACAGGTAACCAGAAGTGGTGAGCACAAAAGAAGAATAAATGAACCACGAAGAAAAGCGGACGAAGGCTAGGCGCTGGTCAAAGAGCACGTACTAGATACGGGATACAAACCAGGGCCGAAAAAGTTAGTCTTCAAAAATTGAACCACAGTTTAAAGCGAGCGGCTGATGGTCAAGGGTGTGGGAATCACCAAGCCTTCTAGCGTGAAGAGGATAGAGGGCTTGAGGTTGGCGAGCGTTCACCTAATCCCTCCCCCTTACTTAAATTTCATAGCTCTAGTTCCATCACACAGATCAACAAGTGTGAACGACACTAAAGAGGAATCTTCTTATGAAGGGAACTGGATTCACCAGATCCTAGGCCCGGTCCAAATTCATGTAAGCCCCCCCCCAGCCCACCTGTCCTAATGCCCACTGACCCACACTAACAAACAAAATCTCTTAACCTAAACCTAACACTGATTTTCCATGAGATCAGGAACAGATACTGCTGAATGACCCCATCATGTATCCTGCCTACTCACGTAACTTAGTCACTTGGTCTGGAGAAGCTTTTGCGTCAAGAGCGATTGCTTTCCGAAACAGTGGCTTGTTGATCAGTGTT
>NW_008752398.1:47724-55955 GCF_000715545.1 Opisthorchis viverrini
GGAGCACAGGGACACTTGAGGATGGATACACACTTGGGCACTTCTGAGGCTGAAAGGAGGTCCATATTCACTATGCATTTTTGTGTCAAAGGCGAAAGGTCCGGACTGGAAGTAGCAGGTAGCCAACTCAGTTGTTGTTCAAAGTATTCCGCCAAGTGATCCAAACGTTCTCCTTTGTTGAATATCAGAGAGCTATTTTGGTCTTCAGTGGTTTAACTGATAAGAGACCCCCGAAGACCAGTTAGCTGAATCAAGTGGAACAGCTTGCGGACAATTCCAGAATTTTTCGCTGCTCTTATTGTTTTTCGGCCTTTCGGATGCACCAAACTTGTCAGTTTGGACGGACACTTGGTTTTACCTGGCATAGAATACTGTGTTAATTTGGGTTGTGGCTGCCACGGATCTGTCACCAGGCCTCCAGCAAAGCCACTGTTCAACTAGAGACTCAATATTAGGAGGAGGCCGGCTGAGTCGCGCCGAATTTAGAAGCTCCGACACCACGTGAGGCTTTAGATATTTCGCTCCAGTAACGGTTTGTATCCGTTAACAGATCATCGGGCGGGCGTTGGAGAAGTATGTTCCGAGTGAGAAGTACACGGCCTTTTTGATGGCCAAACGATGCGCGCGTTTTGCATAGACATAAAACGCGTAAAAAATTAACAATAAACAAGTGCACGATCTGGGATGGCTCAATGGTGGACACCACTTTGGATAAGCCTATCGAGTAGCTTCCTTGTCATCAGGGACCAATGTACGGAGAGAGGACTCTTGGAAAAATCCATTTGGCGTGCAAGCTACAGATGCTTTCTTAAGAGTGGCTTCGCTAAATGGACTGGACTTGGCTGCCCTGGCACTTCTAAACAACTCTTAAACCTGAGGCTGCTGGGTTAGAGGCCATTTTTTGACGCCTGATGAGAATACATCCATCCATGCTTAGGTGAGCACTTAAATAAGTCTTGGAGGTAAAAAAAGTGGTCAAAAGGGGGCCAAACAGCACTTAGGCGGGTCGGATTTCGCGTTGAACGCTTCAGTGCATCACACATCCGTGGTTAGGAAATTCACAGCGGGACAAGCTTTTGGATGTTTGGGTTGTTCAGAAAATGATGAGAAACGAACAAAAAGTTGAGTTTTTAGATTTTATATTCTTTATCACTCTGAGCAGTTGATCAGATTTCGTCCTAAGAATAAGCCTCCTCTTGAAGTTTTCAGTATTGAATTCATTCGGTTCGACCACCCCTGGCGCACCACATGTGTTAACGGCTTCCCAACCAGCTACATGACATGACATTACAACCAGTCGTTCGTTTTGCCGTTGTAACAGCGCCGCTTGGAGTGTTAACGAGAGTAGGATCCACACCATGGTGAGTTAGTTTTACCTCCCGCGGTGCACCGCGTGTGCTGTTGGCGTCCATAGTAGTGTCATTGCTTGACATCGCAAACTATCGCCGATTTCGCTATGACGAAACGGTAGGGTCATTCCTTTCCACATCCTTTGACCGAATAATCAGGCCAGCAGTGTCATCGCATTACCTCATAACGGGCCGCCAATAGTTTAGATTTCCCACTACATGAGCTGGCTGTGCGCCTAGCTGGTGAACTAAAACCAATTACGGATAGTCAGCCACTTGAGCTTTCTCAACAAAAGCGGTAAGTTTTCCTTTAGAGATGGATGAAGTTATCAACCTGATGCGCAAAAACGGTTTTAAGGTGACTGCTTTGGGGGTAACCGAGTGGCGGTATTTCAAAGACGGAGGCAGACTTCGGTGGATGGGGTAGTTAAGGATACAAAAGCATGCTTGAATCTTGATTATTTTTGCTCAGCTCGTTGATTAACTCACCGCAAGGTGTAGCAATTTAGTCCCCATTAATGATATCGAAGATTTTGGATAGAAGAGATGCCACTGCCTACCGGGAGTTTTGTTTGCTTTACGTTGGCTTTTGCTGTGACCAGATCAGCAACTTCTGAGTATCTCAGTGGTTTAACTCTTTACTTGGAGAAAGTATCTGCTTAGGTCACACCAGCCTTTCTTTACTATGTGACACATAAGTAGTAAAAAACTACAAGAGATACAGATAAGCCGTCCCAAACTATTTTTCAATTTATCCAACGGCGGCAGAGTTCTTTGAACACGAGAATTCGACCAAAAACACCCCAGACTGAGGCTAAAAATATAATTTAAGAAACTGTATACCAAGTGAGTGTGATCAGGCAGCAATTGAGAATGTTCCACCATGAAAACTTATAAGGAACGGACTGGCACAGCAGTTATTCGATACGAAGCTGGGATGTCCAAGGTCATTCGAACAGTAGTGAACGAAGCAAACCTTAGAGTGACTTTGCAGAACGTATGGCGTGCACTTGAAAATCTCCTATTTGGGAGGACTGCATGCTTTGAGCGACAACAACGTGGGAGAGACAGACAGGTAACCAGAAGTGGTGAGCACAAAAGAAGAATAAATGAACCACGAAGAAAAGCGGACGAAGGCTAGGCGCTGGTCAAAGAGCACGTACTAGATACGGGATACAAACCAGGGCCGAAAAAGTTAGTCTTCAAAAATTGAACCACAGTTTAAAGCGAGCGGCTGATGGTCAAGGGTGTGGGAATCACCAAGCCTTCTAGCGTGAAGAGGATAGAGGGCTTGAGGTTGGCGAGCGTTCACCTAATCCCTCTCCCTTACTTAAATTTCATAGCTCTAGTTCCATCACACAGATCAACAAGTGTGAACGACACTAAAGAGGAATCTTCTTATGAAGGGAACTGGATTCACCAGATCCTAGGCCCGGTCCAAATTCATGTAAGCCCCCCCCCAGCCCACCTGTCCTAATGCCCACTGACCCACACTAACAAACAAAATCTCTTAACCTAAACCTAACACTGATTTTCCATGAGATCAGGAACAGATACTGCTGAATGACCCCATCATGTATCCTGCCTACTCACGTAACTTAGTCACTTGGTCTGGAGAAGCTTTTGCGTCAAGAGCGATTGCTTTCCGAAACAGTGGCTTGTTGATCAGTGTTCTCCAACTGCTTAAGTTGATTCTATTCAGTTCTATCTTCTCCAAGTAGTCGCTGCAGCGCAAGTCGACCGATTCAGAATGCAAAAACCGCAATCGAGCAGTTCTGTCGTCGCTGCAAATTGGTATCTACAGAACCGGGGACCGCGTGATTCCCACTGCACCTGGTTGGAAACGCTGCAAGCTATGGCTGCTAATCGATGTCAATGGCTTCCTTATTGTCAGTTCCTATCCAGATTGTGTGAATGATTTTTTGGCGATGAAGGCATCTCGGAACGATTGTAGTAAGCTAGCACTAATTCCCTTCTCCATTCACCGTCATTCTTTTTTTCACAATACGGCTTTCAAACAAACCATAGGTGTACAGCAGAGGAGCATCATTGTTGAACACTGATGTTATACTGTTCATGGTGATGATGATGATGACGATGGTGATGATGAATGTACGAAAAAAGGCGTATAGCTATTTCCTACTTGCTAAGAGATATCAGTGGGATGCATCTCACATCTTTCAGTCGGGTCTCGAAACCTCACCTCTGACACGGAATTAGGTTTCGGCACTGAATATCTAAACCGAAAACGCGAAAAGATCATATGCATATGCCGTACTTTTCTTTTAACTACGGTCACCTAATCATAAAATCGAAGTGACGGTTAAACTGAGCGAATCCTTTGTGTGTTGGTTCGGATGTATATACGTTACATGCAGGTCGCGCGCCGTCTTAATTTACGCATCTACCAACGTCGCTGTTGACAAGCTATTCTGTGACAGCCCTGTCTGGCTGAATGTATTGATTCGACCAACGCTGACCTCCCTTGTCTCAACCGATACAGACAGTAGGTGTTACGATTAGGTACGTTGGATCACGACGCATATACTATTTCTCTAGACTTAATACTGAAAGTGAGCCCAAACAAAGAATGTATTGTTTCACACTTTGACGACAAGTTATTAGAGCACAAGCAGTTGAAGGAATTTTCCAATGGAATTTCTTCTTTCGTTCACAAAACGTTCAACTGGAACTTACGTTCACTGTTTTCTTTCCCTCGGCTTTAGCTTTTATACTGTAGTGTTAAGACCCGAAGTAACAATAGAATGAGTTTTTGACTTGTAGTGCAGTCACTGCTATTGCCCTTTAGTCTAAACTTACAGGACATGAAAGGTGGAATTTCGGTAATTCGCTACCGTAGATTTGTCGATCGCCCGTGTGAATAATTACTGTAGGGGTTTCCATTTTATAGAAACTTAAAGCTGGCCCCCAGAAGAGAAAAAAGCATGACATAATCCTTGTTTAATTCAGGGGGACTGAATACAGGTAAATTCAGAATCGTTCTACTTCACAGACTACGATGTTCACATCCGAGGAAGAACAGTCGTGACACCTGACATGTACTGGACTGTGTCAGTGGCCTCTTCTTGGGTTCTGTCAAATTCTGCTTGATCAAAGGGGCCATTTCATCTTATGAGCGAGAAGTAAAATATTTGGAGATTTTCAGAAAGGAAACTTCTCACAAGTTTGCTGAAAATATTTCGACAGCCCACGATGGTTTCACAGTTTCACTTTGGGCTCATCAGGGAAGCTTGGTCCCCGAGATTTCCATCAAACTTATGTCCTACTTGGACCCATATTGGACGGATTTCGACTAATAAACCCGTTCGCACATCACTCTGGTTTTTATAGGAGACTCACATGAATCCCGACAAAATCTCTCGTTTGTGATATTTTTCTTCTTGAGTAGTTCCCTTCATGAAAACCTCCTTACTCATATTAGTGTACCGGAAAGTCATACAAACGATTACCAACGTGGGAAATTAGGAATTCATACGTTGTCTTGTTGATAACATTCTGTCTACTTGCTATTCACAGAAAAGTGGAACGCGGTAGTCCCTAAGTGAACCAATCAACGTGATTTTTATCGACTGTTTTGTTCAATTTGGGTTTAAGTAGAACATAAAGTTGACGAAAATTTGGGGTCTACGCCTACCTGATGACCCTGAAGTGAAAGAGAGCAGCCAATCGTAGGCTGTCAAAGGTTTTTCAGCAAACTTGTGAGTATAGAACATGTGCTGGGATATCTCGTATATCGTACCAACTGAAACATGAGGCAGCCTTTGCACAGCACACACAATTGAAGAATATCATAAACGAGAGATTTACTTGCGTCCTCCCGTGAAACCAAATCGATTTGCAAACGAATGTATTTGTCGAAATATTTGGGGAAATTTTGTGATTCGGGCACATCACCGTGGCTTTTGCAAATCGCTGTCACCTTCGTACTCAAGAAACAAGTCTGTTAAATTCCTCCAAAACCGCTACAACCGGATTACCCGTTTAGTGGGAGAATAGTTGGTGGATATTGTAGACTTTATCTGAACATACTTTAGTGTGATGAGTGTGCCTCTTACTAGAGACACTGCGACATTATTGGTTGAGATTCCGCAAACGAGAACCCTGTGTGGTTGTCCGCATCAAAATTACTATGGGACTTCGTTTCTACAGTTACTAACATCGAAAATCCAGTCGCATCAATGCATGAGTGTAAATTTGAGCAAGAATTTGGAAAGTGGTGAGGTTGGGTATGGATAAAAAACAGATCTGAATGCACCAAATCCGCTACCAAAATCACTCAGCTGTCTACGTATTTCATCAGTGCGAATCCAAAATCGTAGTTTCTGATGTCCCTGTTCGAGCATGTGTCAGCTCTTCCATTTCCTTCAGATCGCATCCAGCATAAGCACAAAAAATCACCACAGTTGAATTCCACTGTGGATTAAGCAGCACTCAGGAACGTTTGTATTGAGGTGCGCTCCCATCAGTCGCGAACTCTCCCGCAGCGCCACGGTGGAAGGTTCGTAGACTTCTGCAGTCTTTCCTTCTAGGTTTGTCGACATGCCATCTGCCGTCCTTCATGTTTAGGCCTAATTTCATTTGGTAGCTTGTCACCTAATGCCATACCACATAGACCATCACAGGATGTCGCCAAACTAGGTATCTCGTTTGTCGCATAGAACAGGACTGATAAACAAGACCCCTATTGTTGTTGCTCCTACTGCTGATGGTGGTGATGATGAGGATGGTGATAGAGAGCGCTGGTGGACAGCGAAGGCCTGGGCTCCATTCATTCACGGAAATGTCATCTTCACAACGGGTTAATCACTTTGGTGAACAGGCAACATTCCCTCCATCAACTCCAACTTTGAGAAGACTAAACGGACCCGAATGGAAGTCCGGAGCGCAATTTGATCGCTTCAGTGCGATAAAGCACTTGGTCCAGTTGGTCTACATCCTTCATCCTTCAAAGAAGGTTGCAAGTCCCTCGTGGCGATCTTGACGTCTTTACTCCAGAGTGTCGGAAATGAAGAAACAGTGCCGAGAGAATGGAGCGCCTCGATGACGATTCCAATATCTAAAAACGGGTCAAGAACATCGTGTGAAAACCACGGTGGCATCAGTCTAGTAACCGTAGCTTCCAAGGTGTCTTTGGTGGTATTGTACGAAGGTTGGTTCGTCATCGAAAGAGTTGGGTTGGCGAAATTCAAGCTGGGTTTCGCCACGGCCGGGGTTATATCGACCATATCTTGACTGAATGATGGGTGGCGGAAATGGACCATTCCTCCCGGCGACCAACAACGGTAATTTTTCTTGATGTAAAATCTGAGTCTGACTCCTCTGGTCGTCAGAAAATGTGACAGTGCTTGGTGATTAAGGGTGGCCCTTCTGAATTTTTGTTTCGTATAAAGATTCTATAGGTTCGCTCACTTAAACGCACAGGTGTCTATGGCAAAAGCTCTGCTGAGTCCCCAACCTCAAGTGGTGTCAAGCAAAGGAGGCACTCTATCTCCCGAATTCCATGTGCTGCTTGAGTCTTCCTTACCTAACTCCAACATTTCGGAGAATGATGTATTACCGGACGTTGGATCACTGACAATATTGCTCTCCTTGGATCCAACCATCGAGAACTGTGACCTAACTTAACTGAATAATTCTGCTGTATGGTTTGGTATGCTCTTCGCATCTGCAAATTATTAAATGATACTGCAAGATTAGGTTGGATTAAACCCAGATCTTTTGCTTGCAAGTGTCGATGAATTAGATAAGTTCGTCGATCTGGGCAGCTGTATGGGTCCGGGTGATCGGGCGCAAGACGAAAGCACTTACAGAACTGGGAAGGCAAGAGCAGCTTTTGTCAACCTCAGCCTCCATCAGCTTGACTGTCAGTAGTCGAGTGTACAATTCTGCTGCCCGGTCTGTCCTATCTTGTGGATCGGAGACGAGGCTACTATGCTGGAGCGGCTCAAATTGTCTGGCTTCGTCAGTGTCTGAAACCAAACTTGGTTGCCCATGATGATATTGACGATCCATCTGGGTAACATTCTGATGCATAGATCCAGCTCACGTTTTCGAGGAGACGGTTTCGGTAAAATGCACGTGCATTTGTTAGCGAATGGAATAAATGCACAGCAAACGGGTTTGAATGATCTCAAGGACATCTATAATATATATATATATAACACCTATATAACAGGATGTCAGAGAACCCTTCCCACAAGTAAAATACGCAGTGCATAGTACACGCAGAGGCATATAAAGCCACCGACCGGACCTACAAAGTATTCCTTGAAGAGTTCCTTTCGAACAGTCTCGCTATTTTGGGGCAGCGAGCTGAATATGGAACGACGAACTTTGTGTACAGGGAATTAGAGTCATACACACACTCAGAAGTGTCTATTGTCCAATTGTCAAACCTGGTGGCAAGAGGTTAGAGTGGACAGAGGGTTTGAGCTGTCGACAAAAGTATGTTCACGTTTTTTAGGAACATTTAGAGAAATACACGTTTGGTATGTAAGGATAATCAAACAATCACTCTGATTCACCGCCAGAGAATACGGTAGTTGTCCTTGTGTAGCCTAAAAGGAACGACAGGTGGAAGCAATGCGAGAGCGAAAAAATTCACGGATAAAATTATGAGAGCACTAAAATCGATGCGGCGTTTCCAAAGTCTTGGCAAAGACGATTGAATGTGTTTTTTCCAACACATTGGACGGGAAATGAATGCACCAGAATGTCTGCAGCTGCTGAGAGTCGGAAACTAATTTTCGCAGTTAATGAGGAGCCCTGACAAAGTCTCAAAAAGAGTAGCAACAGAAAACATCACTTGTTGGGAGTCAGAATCTATGTTCATCGGAAGAGACGAAAGGTCAGTCAGTTGCA
>NW_008752398.1:55960-67149 GCF_000715545.1 Opisthorchis viverrini
TTCACAGTGTACATTTCACAGTCGGACTGGATGGAAAAACAGAGAGTGAAATCCACGGCGTACTCAAGAAGCTGAATGGGACCAGCAGCTGGAAAGTCACCGATTCAGTATATGAAGAAATGGTGCTTTGAAATGCACCAATGTCACAGGGCAGGGGGGGGGGGCGAAAACTAACGGCTGATCAGCCGAGGAATAGAGAATAACTACAGGAAGATTGAAGTTTACTCAGTGGAACGTTTCCGTTTTCCCTGATGAAGGCGGATGAAAAGTGGGGAAAATAGAGTTATTTTTACCCAGGGAGAGAGAAAGGCAATACACCTGATAAACTTCAGAATCTAGTATGCTGCTGCTTCATGGTGAAACGTTTTTAGAGGGAGACCATGCACTTGTGCTTCCACCTCATCGTCTTCCAGGGTGCGGCGACCACAGCAGCTGAGAAATAATATAGATGGAATTCGTCTGAAGTTTTTTTTGGAAATGAATCTTCGAGACGATTTGGAAGTAAGTGAAGCTTGACGGTCTCGAGTTTCATCATATCCAACTGAAATGGAGCTAAAGTTGTCTATAAGAGGCCCGTCAACGTTGGTCTATTCTCGAGGGGAGATTACTGACGAAATACGCTTCAGGAGACGGTCTTCTTGATTGGAAAAGGTAGGTTCAAATCTTAAAGATGACGATAATTTTGGGTAGACCTCTTTTCTGCAGACTGTGATGAATGTATGTCTGGACTGTTAGGAGTTGTGAGGAGGGCAGTTCTTTATCAGGGCCTACCTTAAGGGCGAATTTATTGTACTACGCCTCACACAGATGAGATACCATGAACGGCTTTTCTCCTTAGATGAGTATAGTTGCTTCATCGCCATTAATACCTTTGCTAGAGGGGGTGGATAGGTATTCGGCGTATGAGCGGCGATTCTTACCTACAGGTCTTTCACATTCTTCAGGTAAATCATCCGTTCCTACCACTCCCCCCTCACCCCGGACACCAGACATTTATCCATAAGTCTAAGCAGCAGGCTGCATGTTACATTGGTCATTTTCAACACCCCCCTTCGGCAGGTTTGTTAAATGAGGTGGGAAAATTCTAGAGCCCCTGGGAAATCTCAATGGCGAAGACAGATAAGATTGACTAAGTCAGGCTGAAGATAAGAAACAATCACCGTTGTGTTGTAGCGATTATTTACACAATGATGGAAAGTGCCGGGTCAAATGAAATTGAGTGTTGTTGGGAACGAAAACTCTAACAATACAGTAACAGCACCAACAGTCGTTTTTTTCTAAATGATCCATAAAACATGTGTGACTTTCCACCAAAGTTCTTGGCAGGCGTAAGTAAACTAAGCGGAAAAACGGACACTACTTGAAGAAAGTTCTCGAGTTTGTCAATCAAAATTATGTGAGATGCGCACGTCCATAGGATAGCAAAAACCCAAGAAGGCCTGGCCTTCAGGCCTTAACGTGAATATTCAAATGTATAGTAACGAGAAATCTAGAACATCGTGTGTCGGCCGATTTTCAGCAACCTTTTGAGTAGTATATTAGAAAGATATGTGTGCGGCCTCTTTGAATTGATGTTACGTAAGACCTGCGGTACGTAGATGTGGTGAGGTCTTTCATGACTTGCCTTTGTACCAATTCACGGGCTGTTTTTGTCAATTTCTAGTCTACTTACCAGTAGTCAGAAGACTGCACTCTTATGGTGCCGGGGGCACATAACGTCAGCATGTGAAGCCAAACGACCAGAAGAAAGTAAACTGTACTAAAACAATAGCGTCCAAGTTTGACGGCAATGGGCAATGTCATTCTTATTCAAATTAGGCAATCAAGCTTTCTGAAGTGAAATAAAAATGGTTAAGCTGACTGGCGCCGGCTAAAGACACTCAAGCCGTAAACAGGACGACCTGCGAACATTGCTTTTTAAGATTTTACACGGGTGCCGGAGCACCAATCAGAGGTACCGTGATTCACACAGAGAACGAAGTTAAGCCTAAAAGAATTTCAGACCTACCACAGATTCCTTCATTCGGTTGAAGTGGACGAATTTTCACGCTAACTTCAGCTGGCCACCGGTGAGAGACATTAGGAGAAATTATGGCGAGGGAAATGTAGTAACGTTGCTAACGTGGTGCGCATGTTCAAGATACAAAATCAGAAAAGCACGAACCACCTGTTTGTTGTCACGATGCTAACAGCCGGCGCCAGTTCTTTTGTGGTGGACTTTACATATGTAAACAAGCTGGTACATTCAAAGGCACTCCGTAACAGCTGCCACAATTGTATGTAAACGTCTTACAGTCAGCGGAACCATCTCCAAGCAACGGGAACCTCAAAAACTTCCTGAAAATCTACCAAGACATACTTAGAAATAGAAGCACACAAATCAGCGTCTTGGAGCGTAGGCGTTCCACCAGGACGCCCACAAAGTGTGCAACTGACTTGTTTCTTGCTGTACGAAAAACCGGTATGCGAGTCAGTTTACATAAATCAGATGTGATGCACTGTGGGACGTTAGCAAATATCTTGTTCTTTTTATGCACTGGTGGCTGCCGCTTCTCCTCGGCCCAGCGAAACCCTCGGAAACAAAGGTGATCTCACTGGAGGTAGGCACGATTAGACCGTACTGTTCTAAGTTTTCGGAGCCTATGTGACACCTGACCACCTACAGTGTCTTTCTGGTCCCAGTATTCTACCCTGATGGTGCAAAATTGTTAACTTCATGACAAGTTACTGGAATTTTAAATAAGTTGGAATCGTCAACAGTGTACAGCGATACGGAAATTATCAGTTGAACTTTCGTAAGTGAAGTAGGCCCGTTTCGAAAAGCCGAGATGTCTTCGGTTTATAGCGATAGGGTTTCGAAGAACTGTCCTTCCGCCAGTCATCATAGCCTTTATCGCAGGGAAACTTGGGGTTCAATAGTCCAATCACTGTCCTTAGGAACTACTGCAGCTAAACGCAATCGGGGACTTCAGACAAAAAAGCGAAACGGACCAACCATGAGTGGGTACATCTGAACATCAAATACTGCCTGTGAATACGGCGAAGTGCTGATGGTAATCTGATAGAAACCCATGATTTTGCACAAGTGAACAGAGATTCTCCTAGAAAGCAGCGATTAGTTTTCAGCGATTTCTGGGAATGCAGCAAACGAAACTGGGCAAATTCCACCAACTCAACATGCATGGTCTTCAGTAAACGAATTTCTGAAGACGCTCATCGGTTTATGAAGTAGATGCAAGGACGTCAACTTTACGCTTCACACATGAGTTTTAGAGTAAACTTGAGCTGAGCTAGATGCTTTCAGCTTGGTATTTCATCGAGTCACCCAACAACAGGATATGACTGTAATTTTGCCATAGTAATGTCTTATGAAGTTGGTTTCATCTTTGACACACTCGATACCCGCATTGTCTTTGCAAAGAATTGGGAGATCCACTAAAAAACCGACGCACCAGTCAAGCGTGATGAAGCGAATAAGCCGCTAAGATAGAAACTCGACATTGTACGTGAAAGCAAGCTTCTTGTTGCCACACTGCGCATAAACGTGACTAGTTGATCTACGTTAAGATGAATGCCTAAAGACTAACTGACTCAACAGTTTACTTGCTCCTAATTCACTGTGATGAGGACTTCGTTGGGAATGAAGCCCAATCACATTCGTTGTTGACTTGGTAATTTAGCAGCGCGGACACGTAATAGTTCTGTCTTAGCAGGGATCGGAAATCTACTGGGTTATGGGACGGCGTTTACGATCACACACCAGATTAGCTCAGTATTGTCATGAAGTGTGGAGATCAGAGTATTGCGCTCTGGACCATCACGGCTCACTCAAGCGAACAACCGGTTTGTCACGTAACGACGAGTCATTTAATCCGGAATTCCAAATGAGTCATACAGAGCTCCAAAGGAAAAAGTTCATGCAAATATGAACATTATTGCGATAATGGCAAATAAATATCGCTGTTTTCCACCTTCTTCCGATTGGTTTAGAAGAGACTGCTTTGCTCATATATCTCTTCTAAGTAGACATACAGGAATAACTCCAAAGCTAAGTAAACAGTCTATAGCGATATGCCAAGGCAGGAACGATCAAACAGATCCCCACTACAAAAGATCGCAGAAACTGGATAGGTGGCACCCGAAGTAAACTCGCTAGTCAAGTGTTTGGACTGCTGGATATCTACGCATAGCCAAACAATCGGAATCGATTTGTAAGGAGCCGAAGTAGATACCACAAAAAAACGAATGCAAATTCAATCGTTTATTGAGAGACCAAACCAAAAAGGTTCAAGTAGAACATAAGGTTGACGGAAACTCGGGGACTGCGCCTATCTGATGAGCTCCAAGAAGGGCGAAACCGGTCGTGGGCTGTCGAAGGGTTTTCAGCAACCTTGTAAGTAGTTTCCTTCATGAGCATAAAAAGATAATTACTAACACAGACGGCTAGCGAGAAATTCATTTAAGTGCCAGTGTTCGAATCATCAGAATGGCTCCATTTCATTTGAATAACTATGAGGTCGAAAAGTTGAACAAATTACAGTAGTCCTTTCGTGTGGAGTATAGTACAGTTATGGAAACTGCTTCACTCACAAGATTCTCATATACCTCCGAACATGGCCCCAAAATGTATTCAGGAATCTTTCCAAAGTCTAGTCTTGAACTCTGATTGGTAAAGCCATTTTTATGCATATTTGAACTTTAAACGCCTGTATTTTTGCAACACTGACTTTTCCAGAAGAAGACACTTGGTATGTCATTCAAAAGCCATTCGAGTCCGATGAAATTAAGGGCGTGATATTGTGCGCAACAACTTGACGATGCTGGAGGTGCATTTTTAACCAAGAAATGCGCTGCTGTAGTCCCACAAGTGTTAGCTTGACGTCTGGACCAAGTGGATTTACAGTATTTCCTGCACTTTGGAGGACTACTTACTGGGCGGCGTTGCGTTTTGACACGGTAATCTAAGAAAGACTTCTCAGGTTGCCTTTCTGAAATCATTCCTCAGTAGACGGTTAAGCAGCTATGGTGTATTTAACAATACACACGACTGGCAAAATAGACTCATCCGTAAATTGCATTGGTGTTAACAGGATATCCAGCTGAATGTCACATTTATGGTATTGCTCAACTGAATGTACGGCAAGAGGGCTACCCGACGTTACAGTTGGCACAGTATTCGAGATATCTCAGTATACTTTCTTGACACAACATACAAATCACAATGAGCACATTTTGCCAATTTGATGTGATTTAGTCTTTAAGTAGAACATAATAAGGTTTGCGGGAGCTCAGAGATTACCCCAGTCTGCTAAGTCCCATGAAAGGCGCAGCAGGTAATCGCCTGTCGAAAAGTTCTCAACAGCCTTATGAGCAATGTTTTAAGTCAAGAGAACACCCACTGATCACAACTTGCTGTAGAACTCAAGACAGCTCAGTGGTTAAGGTGCGCAAATACTAAACGGAGGTTCTGTGGTTCGAACCAAACATCGAAATCTTGGCTGCTCCTAAACAAGTTTTGGTAGCCTTCGTGATTCTTTTGAGTAGTGCAGCGACCAGGCATCGGAAGGATGTTACATCTGAACGGAGATAAGTCGGGGTTGAATAAACTCCGTGAGAGTTTGCTTCATATATTCAACTTGAGCGCATCCTCCCTTGCATCATCTACGACCAAGCAGTTTAGCTATACTATAGTGAGATTAGCAGAATTCATATAATCAAACTGATCCCAACTACTCACCAAGGAATAGAGATAATCCTAAATGAGCCGTGAAAACGTAATTAACCCACGAGCACATCCCAGGAGGTGGGGAGAAATGCAAGTTGCGCTGACTGAAGTGATACTCCAAAGTTGCACTCAGCGCACACATCCAGTTAAGTTGTCACTTGAGAGCTCAACGCACTCATTAAAGATGAGAACATGACTTCCTACCAGCCGAAATAAGGGAAAGGACATGAACAGCATGAACACCAGCAAACTGGTGCCCTGGCAGCTGATCAAAACCCTTTCCCCGAATTTACACACTACACGAGCCAAGCGACGAAATCACTCTTCATGCAGCCAAGTAAGCACCCAACTTACCTGTTCGGTCAACCACTATGCTAAAAACCGCAAAAACTTGCAGTCAGCAGCATCCTGTCTAAATGAGCAGGTATATACATATAGTACTGACTGATTCTATAACTGTTAGTATAAAGTTTGTAGTGCGTTTGTTTCATCAACTTTTTCCCCGGGGGTCAATTTTCACCGATCGTTCTATTAACCACAAGCTAGTAAGATGTTTCGGCCCTGTTCTTCAGGTTCGCTCCCAAGACAATGAATGGGACGCAATGACCTCAAACTTGTATTAACGTTGTGGTGACAGCGCGTATATTGAATAATGATCAGAAGACATTTCATATTGGGGGTACATAATCCTCACAGTATATTTCTTGTAACGCTTCGAGTGATTTCGCCTAAATGAGTTTCTTAGGGCAAACGATTTAAGCTTCGTTTTGAATAGCAATGAGTTGCTTGTTGGGGAACTATCATACTTCCTCTCAAGCTCGCGGACACTTCTTCTAGTACACTATCACTTCCAAAAGACAATGTTGGTAGCACGGAGTTCCTCTGTAGCTATTTCTTCGGGAGAAATACCCATCCTGGAAGTGAAAAGGAGACATTTCTTGGGGGAACACCATGACGGAAATGTCACTGCCCGTTGGCTCATGCTGACTTGTTGGCTGTCATAGTAAGGAACTGATAGTTTGAACACTACTTGTGCATTATCCCGCAATATCAGTGGGTTATTTTAAATTTGGGCGACAAGTTGTCCTGGTGTCGCTAGAACATATCGTAATGGCACTACGGACTGGAAGTCAGGAGGCTAGATCTTACAACAAGGTAGCGCAAGACCATTCGATAATTATCGAACTATTATTCCCATTTCGTGTGTCATATCTGCTGATTCGCCGGTCTGTGGTATCTGCTGCTGACCCGCTCCAGTGCCTAGTGTCGGAGAGAAAAAGGCTCACGGAAGGGAACACAATAGCTATATTCCAAAAAAAGTGGTTGCGAGAGCGCGAGTGCGAAAAGTACAACGGCCTCAAGCTTTTTATTGGAAGGACACTGTCTGAACTTGGTCCAATGCTGACGCACGCGGTCTGGCTTTAGTACGAGGCAGCGACGTGCTGCATATTGCGGAGGCGTTGTCTGTCTTTGATCAACGCTGACTCGCGCTGGCTGGGTTTGATGCAAGGCTGTGACGCGCTGTATATTGAGGAGGCGCTGTCTGTCTGGTCAACACCCAGCGGAGCTGAGACTCACCGTAGATTCCGGGCATTCAGTGGTTGCTTTCAGGAAGCTGACTTTCCTGATACGTGACCCTTAGTCGAATTGAGTTCGCAGCTCTTAAAATGCATTGTTCGTCTAAGCTAGATGACCGGAGCTGATGGCCACTATAGGTCATTGGATGACACTAGTATGCCTTGGTCACAGAATTGCAACAGTATTGAATACCTGGCGAAGCGGGATGTTCAATCGCATACTCACCAAACCTGTTCAGAAACCCTCAATAGAACGAAAAGTTGTCAACGAACTTACTAAACACACATTACTAGTCACCTCTCTATGAGGAAACTCCAATCGATACATTCCAGTACTCCAGAAGGCGCTTCAGATCAGTCTTTCAACAAAGAACTGTGTGGAGTTATAAGTTAATCCGGGTTACCCTAGCAACTAGACGTATGGGCACAAAAACGTTATTCCTCAGTGGAATTCGACATGTCGATGGCGGTGTGGATGGGACTCTGGTGCCCAAACCTCGCAGACAACATGAACCAGCAAGGCAAAAAAACACTGTCAGGTTTTTCTTGCTTCGTCTCCGGGTTGTACTCTGCCCACCCCGCTCTACCTGTCGCTCACAGCGGATTTCAGAAACAGCACAAGGCAATCGATCACCCAGTACGCAAAGAATAGGGTCACGCCAGCGGAGCCTTGTGAGCCGCAACAAATAATCACATGACCGATAACTCGGTTTGTTGTTCGTCTCAATTCAGCATTGCTAACCCTGTCTCCACGATAAATTTAGCGCTTTGATGGCATCGACAGTCTACCGGTCCTTTAATGTTTCAAAGCCATAAAGCGGTAGTGGAGGTGCGACTTCCACATGGCCTCCACCTTGTACTAACAAACGTTATCGCCGAAGGTGTTTGGGCTGAATAAAAGCAGAGCGGGTCTTAAAAACCCTAGTACACAACGGCAATACTACCATCTTGAGATCAAACTGCTAAGATCAGCGAATTTGCCAACAAATTCTAGCGCCTCAGACGCCGTGACAGGAGGGTGTTATATTGATCCACTTGGAGGTTGAGAAGCGCATTCAGAGACAAACATATAACTTATTTGGGTTATTTAAATAGAAAGAATCCGACCGAAGTAGCGTGGTATCTTCTGCACGACCAAAGCAATTGCAAGTTCGACTAAACTAAGTGCAATGCTCCGTCCATCTAACATGCGTTTTTTGCCAAAGCTGATTGGCTGCACTTGTACGTCACCAGAACGGCTAGACTGGGGACGCAGATGTTGTATGGACAGAGATGAAACTGCTGTAAATATAAAGGCGTAGTAGCAGCACTTACAATCAGGATCGATGCATCGAACGAATTACCAACGGATTCCATTTTAACGCTTTTCGACCATTTCCAACCTGTTTCAGTGCGACATCCGCAACCAATACGAGAAGCATGTGGTTGTTACTGACCCACGTCATTTGCTGTAGCGTACAGGTAGTGAGATCTTGGAGTTTCCATTGATCTTGCAAGTAAATTCGATCTATGCTGAAAAGCCGGGAATTATTGTACGCTGTTTCATGATTGTTGATAGTCACCAGGGACGCGAATCTCACGAACATTCAACCAGTCGTTTACTGATAGGTTTTGGAGCTCATCAAGATGACCAAGAAAGGAAGTCCAGGTTGTTATTGCGCAATATCTATTAGACACCCTGCTGTTTGATGTTGTCCGAGTAGCCGGTAACTGTAACGTACCTTATGCGAAATACTTAGTCTTTACCATGACAAATATAGGTGAGAATACCGCTATTATTGTAACCATACTCTCCAAAACGGTTGGACGTCTCCAACTATTGTACGGAACCTTGATAACTTTTGACTTAAGCGTCAGTTCAGAGATCAATGAGTCCAGAGCACTGATTCCTTTAAAATCTGAGGAACACCGACGACCACGAGATACTGTTACATGCACCTGTGAACACCCATAATCCATATGGCGAAATTACGGAGTGTTTTTGCATGTTGCACACAGTTTCACTTACGGGTACCACCGTAAGACAGTGTGTCTTCTTGGAAACATGTTGTGCCGGTGAACCCCGAACTCTACCGACTCCACAAAGTTCGGCAAATTTCACTTTATCAATTGTACTTACACATCCCCATGAAATGCGTCCGGAAGATCAGGGTATAATATCCTAAAATCTCTGGAAAACTAATCCACAATTTGTTTTGGCAGATCAGGATGAGGTGAAGTTTGAATTCCATGAAGTGGAAAATGATCATACCAGTGTTTGAGAAAAATGAGTAGAACCGGATTCGATAGGTCCTGAAGTAAGAGGATCGACTACATATCCGGTTAGCTTTCAGCTGTTCTAATCGTAATCAGCCAGTCTGCTAGAAAGCCATTTTGTACAAGGCAAAAGACAGATTGGTCGATAGACATGTTTAATGAACAGTTCATTGAACTATTCCCTGAAGGGTATACAACCACGTATCCCAAGGAGATCTACCAAAGCGTAATATGGTTATTTAACTATCCACCAGAGCATACCAAAGGATGTAGAATGAGAGGAAGGAACACACGATTATAAGCCGATATAATTGTAATGTACAAAGAGAAAAATCACAGTAACGGAAGAAGACCGGTGAGAGGAAGCCGCCTGCACATAAATTTGTCACGCTGAAAGCTTCTTGATACCGGTGACGATAGCTGATGGACCATCACCCCAGAACCAGCTTCGCAACTATCATGACCACATTCACTCCGATAAGAGGAACTGAAAGTGTCAAATAAGGCGAAAGGTACGACTTACTTCGCATAACTGTCCGAATTGAATGAATGACATTCAGTAATTGGGATTTGACGGTTGCAGGAGCTGCAAAGTCCTTATCGTCAGTGGCCCAACCAACTACAATAAATACATAGGAATATCGTACGCTATTTACTCACTTTTGGCGAGGAATCGTTTCTCATGCAGTACACAGATCGCATTCAGAAGTAACACGACTGCCTCAATCAGACTACCGAGCCCGAACGCCATCACAAACAACCAGAGGGCGTAAGAAAACGGCCGGTAGGGGGAAAAGTGTCTCTAGTGGCACGATGAACGGAGTAGTCCGGGCAGTGAGTGCCGTATGGTCTGCTAAAATAGATGAGAAAACAAATTACATGAGTACGCATATGAAAACAGCCAAAATACGGTACGGTCTCAGACACTAAGTAAAGTGTCAATCGAAAGTACCACCTTTGAGAAGCATTGCTCAGAGCCAGACAAAGGAATCAGGTGAAAAGATAACGACATCACGCCGACCAACCCTCGTCTGGACTTGATCAAACTAACAGTATTTCCAGGTTCCTGGCTTGAAAACAGTACAGCAGTCAATACTATTAAGCAATAAGGAGCTTCGCAAAAGTTTCCAAGGCCGGGAAAGCTTCATGCATTGATGAATGCCGAACCAGTGGTATCACATGTCAAGCGAATTTCGGTAGTGATTGAGATCCTCAGGTGTTTTCTGATAAAAAAACACTTGGGTACTTACTAGAATACCTAACACAACCTCCCTGAGCAGGATGGGCATCCAAGTAACCAACCCAGCCATGAGGGACTGTTGTCCTTGTAACCGATGAATCAGCCACTTGCTCTATTTTACCTTGCGATGATGCAATGTCAGAGCAATAAGATGAATCACTGAAGACTCTGGATGCTATGGCTGAATACGAACGAGGGCGAATTTCTGGAGAGGTCTGCGGGCCTACCGCGCTTCTAAAACCAGAGGAGCTACAGTTGGAGACATTAGGTTCAATTTTAGGGGGCTGAATGATAAAGTGCACAAGCTGAACCAGAAGCACAGCCAAACCGAAGTTTGTATAGTTGATTGAAGATGGGTATTGACGCATCATCATCATCATCATCGACAGCA
>NW_008752399.1:0-1029 GCF_000715545.1 Opisthorchis viverrini
TAATGGGTACTTTGCTTGTTAATTTGTTCGAAACCGCTAATAAGTTTCTAGCCCGCTACAACAACTTGGTTGTCTGAGGATGAGGATACAAATTTGGTTGGATTCGAATCGGAAGTTCGAGAGGTTGGAATGAATCTCGGGTTGGTGGTTGGGGTCAATGAATCGCATAGGAGAGTGGGCCCGTTTGGGAGGAGGAATGGAACAGTTGCGGGTGTGCTATCAAACTGAGTATGGCAGTGCCGTGCCATCATTGGCCTGACATGCTTCAGTGTTTGGACAGCCCCGTGATGGACGTCGCATTTGAGATCATTCGGCTGGGTGTGTAGTTCATTGGGCAACGGTATTCATTTTAGCCTGGTCAGGGGGACAGTGGAACGATGCCGATATGGGATTGTACGGTTTATTGTGGTCCGCTTGGCGATCCAGGAGTTGTAGATCATAGGCCAGGTGGAGTGGGTATCAGCTAACCAGGTCCTCCAAAACGGGTATTTCCGAAGTTCAAAATTTGGGAAGATGATGTGATGGGATGGGATTCGCAAAACATGGTGAATTTGTGGGGATATAAAGTGGAATACTATGCCTTAATAAACATAGGGAGAAAAACTTGATGCCTGCTGCAATTAGGGTGATGGCAAGTGATTATATGGAGTAGGTAATAGAATAATTTGTGTTCAGGAGGCTAGCGACCAAGGGTTGAGTTTGCTAACATACGATATTACATTGCGACGGGTCTAGTATAAGGCGATAAAAGTGTGTAGAGGCGTGGTATGGGAATCAGGTGCATAAAGGCTGGCGGGAGTGGACTTCTAAAATAGCTGGCCGATCTGGTGTTTATTACATGAGTTGGGTTATACCAGGAGAGAAAGTGTGTGCAAGAGAAATAGTCACTAGTTCCCGAAGCACTGCTATCAGCTCTAATCTGTAGATGGTGCATAGCAAGTATCTGCCACTAGTCAGTGCCTCTCACTGGGAGCGATGAGTAGATGTATTCTCTGTTTGGATGACGGAATGGGCTTTGATGCGGTGTAG
>NW_008752399.1:5526-7242 GCF_000715545.1 Opisthorchis viverrini
GAAGGCTTTTTGGATGTCCAGATAGACTGTTACAATGGAGTATCCAGCGTCGTAGGCTGCTGTGAAGGTCTCAAAGAAGTGAAGCTGGAAGCCATTTGCGGATCTTTGAGATAGGAATCCGTACCGTCGGTCATCTATGGCGTTTGTAGCTAGGAGAAACCTGATTAACGGGCCTTTGACAAGACGTTCAAGGATTCTCAGTAGGAGGGAGGTGTGGTGGATTCCCCTGTAGTTGGAAGAAGATTGTCTACATCGGGATTCAAAATGCGGGTGGATTACAGATTTCCTCCGCTGGGAGGGGACGATTCCATAGTTTATAGAGTGGGTGAAAAGATTTAATAGATGGACTTCAATATCTTGGCCGCCTTGTTTCAGGATACAGAGTGGAAGGCCGTCGGCCCCTGGCGCAACAGAGTCCTTAATCTTCAGAAGAAGAGGAGAAACATCAGCTAGGGAGATGGTTACTTTACCGATAGTCGGTTGGTTGTCCTGGCAGTTCACACTTTGGAGGTAAACAGCTGTGGGTATGGGTTTGGTGTTAGGAGTAAAGGGTGAGTAGCAGCAGGCGAAGGAAGCGTTTAAATGGTCTGCTATGTTGACAGGATCAGTGATGGGGCCACTGTCTGGGGCAGACAGACAAGTATTTGAATGGCTGTTTAGGGTGCAACGCCTACGGAACAGTCGGCTGAGTAATTTGGATTGGAAGGGAGATCAACGGCGTTCTGCTGAGTAATTTGGATTGGAAGGGAGATCAGAGGACGGCGTTCTCTTCTCCGCGTTCGAGAGATACCCGCAAGGATTCTCGGTCAGCAGAGTTTTTTGATAAGAATAAGCAGTGATAAATCCTGAGATTTCCGATATTCTCTACTGGCCCGGTGTATTTTGGCATCCAGGTTTTTTAACAACGAATCGTGGCCGGGTTTATTAGCGTAAAAACGCCTTACAGGAGAAACAAGGTAAAAAGCAGTCAGTAGGTTTTATCGCTGACGCGGAAGAAGTCATCCCAATCTTGGAAATCCAACGTGGACGAAAAAGCCTCTAAAATACCTGGTGAGAAGAGATGAACCATGGATGGACTCAGAGGAGCAGCTTGGCCATAAGTAACTACGTTGCAAGAGACAACACAGTGGTCACTTCCTGTGAAGCGGCCATCGTTGGAGAATATTAGGTCCAGAGTATGTAGGCTGCTAGTGGGACTACGTACAATTTGGGACCAGCCCTCCACACCAAGTTGCGCAAGCAGCGCGGTGTAACGGGCGGAGCCAATGGCAGAGGACCAGCAGAAGTTTAGATGGATGAGGAAGGGCTTGCGCGGTGGAGATGATAAGGGAAAGATCAGCAATAGAGGCGTGGGAGAGGCAGGTGGTGAATAGATACAACCTACTAGTACTGGTCGTTTGGTCTGTTCTATAGATATCCGAACGGTTAAGTGTTCAAACTACTAGCCGGGAGGTCGCGGGTTCGAGACTTTTCGGAGTTTCGTGAGATGCGCACTGCTGATGATTCCCAATAAGGATGAAATAAGGATACAGTGCTTCTCGGCTTTTCAGCATAGATTGGCTTCACTTACAGGACGAAATCCCACACAAAATATCCCAAATCTCCTCACACTACCCACAATATATAGGTAGCTCAGTGGAAGAATAAACTTCACCCGATGAGTGAAACTTCTATCTGAGAAGTCGTTGCTCGAGGAGCCAGTCAACACGTGCGACC
>NW_008752399.1:7316-17355 GCF_000715545.1 Opisthorchis viverrini
ATTGCTAGCGGGATCGGGGGAGGTGGGTAATGTGGCTCACAAGAAGTTGACAAGCCCAAGGAGATCAGTATGGAATGGAGTAGAGACAGGGGAATCAGGGGTTCTCGAGTTAGTAGGTGAAGTAGGACCAGGTAAAGATACGTGAGAACAAGATGAGGGGGCGTACCGCGATGGGTACCGAGGCAGCGTTTGGATGGCAGGGGAGGTAGCGGAGCTCCGTGGACAAAGAGTAACAGGCTGGGTCGGGCAATCGGTTGTAATAATGTAATCGACGTAGTCAGGAAGTGGTACCGTGTGTGGTAGCTCGACAGAAACAGCGGGATTTAGGTCATGCGGGAAGGAAGGGCAGGAGAAGTGTATAAGAGATAGGGAATGAGAGGGTGAGACAGGGGCATAGAGAGGTCGGGTGGATCTGTTTTGTAGAGCCTTCAGCATCGAATCGTAGTAGGCGGAGGGAACGGGTAACCAAACTGGGCTGATTGGAGGAGACAGAACAAGGAGTTTATGGTAGGAGATGCAAGGTGAGGAGAGAGAACATGGTGCGGTGAGGAAGTTAGTGGTATAATCAAACTCTCTGGGAGGGGTGAGCTCCGTTGGGAGTGAGCAGGAATCTTCTGTGTTGGCTGCAGTTAAAGGGGGTTTAGAGTAGGAAGTCGAGATACAGCTAAAGGTCGTAGAGGTGGGGCTGCACGTGGCTTTAGAGGGGGCGGAGGCTGTGGTGGAGTAGGTGTTTGCTGAAAAGGGATCTCAGACATAGTACGCAGGTTTCCAGAGGGGCGGAACTTGATAGGGTGTAGGATTACGTAACGGCAGTTGTGGTTTAGAGACCCTGCCAGGGAACTGAGTTGCACGGCTAGTGGGGCAACAGATGTGCTTATGAGTAATTACGGGTTTGGTCGGGTTTGTAGAAGGGCGAAGAGCAGAAGCTGGAGGAGTTGGTACAAGAGAAGGGGTTACAGTGCGAGGCTTGGACAGCAGGTGCTTGAGTCCAAGGAAGCGCTTTGGTGGGGAGACACGAAGTGTCATTATGTCAGGAGCTCTAGAGTGAGAAGCTGTGCTATCATTCTCCACCACAGCCTCATGTGTGGGCTGATTAGTTACCATATCTCCTAAATTAGCAGTCGATCTCGTTGGCGTGGTGGAAGTCGGAGATCACTTTTGTGGATGCTCAGAGATAGGAGTGGAGGCTCATGGTCATTAGCGTGAGGTACAGGACCTGGGTCCAACAGACAGCTTTGTGTCGCTTTGTGGCACTTGTCAGCGCAAGTACTGATAGGTGACGATGCAGCAGGTCCTGGTGACTTTTTGGTAAGCTGTCTTTGCATTCTTGTACGAACAGCTTTAAGTTTCAAGGTATGGAATTTTTGGTAGATGAGAGAAGAGTCCGGGCTGTTAGCAGACGTGCAGCATCTTTTTCATTTCGGAATTGCATTATTGTCGGGCAGCATATGAATGGTTTTGACTTTCGGAGCCACCGAGCTGTGCACATGTTATCCAGCATGCCACATGCTGTCAAGATGGCAGTTTTGGTGTGCTCAAGCGGAGTTCCATCAGGTGCGTTGAATACCAGGACCTGGTGCCGACATTCGGTGCGTTGACAAATCTCTGACGCAATCGTGTCAATTAGAATAGACGCTTTGCAGGATCACATGTTGCATCAGGATTTAAGATACATGCAATCGATTGTATGGTTCCCAAGGGAGACATTTCGCTTTCCATATTGTGTGGACGACTTCTGAGATTTTCCAGGTCTTTCAGGACCTGAGATTCTACTGGTAGTTGTGAGGGAAGAGTGCTGGCAGGTTGCGGAAGCAAAGATATGTCGGTTAAGACTACTGAACATTCTGTGGTTGTCTGTGGTACAGATTTTGCCGGCCTCGATGGGTTTGGGGGTTGGGAGCTGGGTCTTCTGGCTGCGACCCGCCTCTTTCGATATACTGTGGAGATAGTTGATGGGGATTTGGGGTCTGGCAGCCGCTTAGAGGAGGAAGACGGGAGCGGTGTCATAATGAAACACTTCGAAGTAGGTTGAGGAATAGTCGTGTAAACTTTGCGATGAGTGGGGTTTCCGGTCAGGAACGAAAACTCATTTTTTGGAAAAGGTGATATTCAGGAATAACTGAATTGGTCGGCAAATGGCGGCACGTCGTCAGGGACGATTATGCAGGAGAAGGTTAAACGCGTTGGATACTGACACCTATTAAGCCTACTGAAGAAGGGAGACCTGTTTAACTCTGTGACCGCAGATAATTAGGGATCTCTGTTGAAAAAATAGTTACCTAGTATAAAAAATGGTTAAAGACCTATGGGTGGGCTATAATAACAAAACGTTTCTACAACACCTGACCTTGAAATTTCGGTTTCGCTATATTAAAGTTGTTTTCTGGTCCTTTCTCAACATGGATAACAAAGGCATTCGCTGGGTCATCTCCAAACGACATGTGGACGCACTTTTCATCATTCAGAGGGAGGTGCCAGTCCAATGACCATTGCTCTGCAGCGTCTACATTCATTTGGTGGGCAGTGGCATTGGAACCCCAGGGTTTCACTTCGTCCGCAAAAAGAAGACATGGCCTCGCAAGAACATCTGGAAGGTAGTTGGCGTAGATCAGAAACAGCAGTGGTCCCGGAAACGAGCCTCGAGGAACTCCGGTGCAGATCGGCGCTGGAGAAGAGTAGGTTGAGCCTATTCTCACTCGGAATGTTCTGTCTGATGGGAACGCCTTGATCGAATGATGAATTTTCCATTGAATCCCGTAAGACTCGAGTTTGTGGAGCAGAGATACGCGTGGGATTCTATCAAATGCTTTAGAGAAGCCGAAAAATATGGCATCCGTTTAGTCCTTCGTCGTTGGCTTGGGTTAAGCTGTCCATAAAGACGAGCATGTCCGTCACGCAAGAACGGTTTGAAAGAAATCCGTGTTGAGCTGGAGATATCTGGTTTCCGGAAGTGAGGTGATCTAGGATGGGTCGCTTCCGAATGCGTTCCATCACTTTTACGACATGGTAGTGAGACGGTTGTGTCAGTGCTGGTGTGGCGTTTTGTACCTTTGTTTTACTTCCATTATAACACTACGTATTTCATCAATTGCATTATCGTTTTTTTGTTTGAATACGAAAATCTACAAAACCGCGCACTTGTTCAATTTCAGGCAATACAAACTTGGTCACTTGCTTCAACTCTCTCTTGTGATTTCGCTCGCGCTTGTAGGGTTCCTTCGCGAGTCTCCTGTGCTAATTGTGGTATCAAAACATTCCAGACCATCGTCGGAACCTATTATACGTGAAAACTGTTCAGAAGGAGACCCCTGGACCACCACAATTGGACTATTGTTTATTCGCTGACCTGGACCAATGGAGAACCGTTTTAAAGAGAGCAATTATTAGTGAGTCTGTTCCATCCAACCTCTTTATTATTGTATGCCCAATCTAGCGTTATTATTTTTGTTTCTTTGCCACACACTCCTAGGAGAGTAACTTATTGGGTAGCCAGACCACTACGCTGCCGGGCGATAGTCGATCACCAGTTTTGTAGATTTGCGTGATAATCGTTTCCTTCCAAACAGAAGGAAGGTAGCCTTCGTCAGGCGACCGACGAAGCGCCAGGTAGAAATGATTTGTCGATGTAGACGACGTCTACCTCAATATCCTTGGATGGACCTCGTCGGGCCCCTAAGCGCAGAATGGGTTGATCTTGTGAAAGAGTTGACGAATGTCCTGTGTCGTGGAGACCAAGTAGGTAGGAGGCTGTTGAAAGTTACGCCTTGACAAGAGTGGATGCAATGAGGACGCCGAGTCTGAATAAAGACCTTCACAGTGTGCTCTGCAAACCTCAGATACCATTGTTGTGTCACTCGTGGGCTCTCCATTCTTGTCCCTTAAGGTGAACGCGGTGGGCGTGTTACTGCGGCAATATCGCATTTATTTGAAAAGCACGTTTCCGTTTTCCCGGGCGGGGTTCAGAATGGCGATTTGTTTTCGTATGTTCCACTGGCGAATATCTGAATTACAGCGGTTCCTCATTTTGCGAAATGCCAGCTCATCTTCTATATCCCCTGTGGTTGACTTTTTGAAAAATGGTAGGACTTCTTTTCTAGATGACGCTGAAAACTTTCGGCAGCCTGTGGTTCATCCGACTGCATGATGATTTTATGAGACGAACGGCGCATGATCTCTGTGAAGTTACCGGACAGTGGTCCTATATAAGTCTTCCACTGAAGCTGGGCCCAGTTTAATATGTTCACGTGTGCGCGGCAGAAGACTGTAATCAATGGTTGAGGCTCCGGTTTTCTTCCCAACGGCAGATAAAATCAAATCTCAGCATACAATGGACGATATGTCCCAGTGGTGTGTTAGTTATTACCTGATCAACGAAGTGTCCTTCGTTAGTGATGGCCAAATTCAGGATGGATAGTGGTTGGCCTGAACAGTTTCTGGAGGAAGCAAGGACACGCTGACTTCAATCACTCTGCTGAATGACTTTATTCAGCGCCGCTGCAAAATTTCTATTCGTTTGGCGCGATGGAGGTCCATCTGGGAGGTTTTTGGAGCTTTATGGAGGCTGTTGAAGACACCTACCAGCAGGAGATGGGTAAAGTGGTTGTTAGAGGTGAGTTGCTCAAGATTTGTATCAGGAATTAGTCATCTTCATGGGGGACCCGAGGGGCTACGGTAGACCACACCGAGAAGAAGAGTATCGGAGTATCCACAATGCATCGCAAACAGGTGCAGGAGTGGTATCAGAGATGACAACGAGATGATCAGGGCCGCATGTAAGTACGAAGCAATCCCACCAGCCCTCCCTCTTTTTGAGCCAGGTCGAAAAACGTAGTAACCCTCTATCGAGGTCTCCGCGTCAGAGAAATCTGGTGAGAGCCAGCTCTCTGTGAGTGCGATTAGGACGGTTGTTTAGGTCAAGCTGACTGTTTAACGTCGCCCAGTTTGTTGAAAAGGCTGAGGCAGATTGTGAACAAGCAGTTCAACACTCCATCCTGCCCTCGAGGTGAGGACCTGAGAGTTGTGTGACCTTGCAGGCTGGCACACCTAATTCTTATACGCCGAGTTTGAATCTAGGGCCTCAAGGGGTCTCAGGTGCAAACTAGTCGGTTACCTGTCATGATGGTTTAGCGATGTGCTTTTCATTTGCCGGGTTCATTCGACCTGTGGAATCCCGGCTTGCTGGAGCAGTTCACCTTTGCAGGACGAACTTTTTCACCGTGGGCAAAATTTTGAACATTAATACTTGTAGTTCTTACAGTACTGCCTTTTTAGATGACCATATTTGCCGTCGATCATAGATTTGAGGCAGACTTTCGTCTTCTAGCCTTCTTTGGCGTTTTGGCTCAGTTTTGTCGGAAAGTCGTCTCTGTGAAGTCCTGAGCGCTGGGTGGCAGCATCGGGAAGTAGTTCCTTTGGTGGCGCTCCCAGGAGACATTTTCCCAGACGACGGCACCCTGAAGCCATCCAGCAGTTTTCAGATTCGGCTTGCTTGGCTTTCTTTCGTGTTTGCGTGGGCACCGGACCCGCCGGCGGTCAGCGTGACCCACTGATTGTACGAGGGGTTTTCAAGTTTGTTTTGGTTATCTTTGTTGCTTGGAATTCGGGGTTCTGGGAGACAACTATGTCCACAAGTGAAGAGGCCACTTTTGACGGAATGGAGGTGGAGATTGACAGTGTCACATTTTCACTGGTCGTACGGTTGTCGCAGCATTCTTTACTGTTGAGGTCAGTGCGTTTGGTTGACTTGTCAGTATGCTTCACTGCTTGTCCCCCTCATCTGACTCAGTCCAGATCGGGAGTTGTGACTTTTGTGAGGAGTACACCGCTGCACCTTTGTCGTCTGTTACTGAAAGAAGCGCTTATAGCTCTACGTACTTTGGACTCCGCTTCCAAATGAGGTTTGCCTGCTCTAAAGCATCACTGCCTTTGAAGTCGGGGCGACGTTAATTGATGAATAGAACCTGCTGTCCAGAGATGTGGCCAAATGCGTCGCATGCTTTTAAGAGCACGAAAGGTTATGATTACAATCGGTTTGGCCATGAGTTTGGGATCGACTGAACTGGCGCCAAGGGAAGGCTGTTTCGCACCTCTACCCTGGAAGTGCTATGGCTCAGTGAGAACGCTACCAAGGAGCGTCCATGAGGTGCCTACAGAATGTCCTATAGGTGATCATTCCGCTCCCCCATAGGCGCTTGTCCACTATAAACTTCGTGGCGGTCCTTATTTCCGCGTCAAAGAACTGGAGGAACTTCCTCGCAGTCAGCGGACACGAAGTGGATAGCACAGGGTTCGCGTTCAACGAAGAAATTTCTTTGTCAGTGTTTGTCAAATTCGCTGCGTTTTTTGTGTTTGCATCATTCCCGGCGCTTTAAAAAGAAACTCCAATTTTGCGTCGGGTATCCCGATCAAAGCGGAACACACCGGTCTTTTTGATTCAGCAACGGGGATTTGGTATCGTTTTTGGTGGCTCTCCTCTTAGCTTAATGTAGAAGCAGCTATCACAGACAAATGGGTTGGGAAAGTTAGCTAATTGGTTTCCTGGTCGTTCTGTAAACCCGTGCACTTTAAGTGCCACCAGGCCTTGCGGGTGTGGCACTGCGTACCGCGTCTTAAGTTGGACGAACAGCCTCTTCGCCCACATCTGTTTTGGTCCACCGAAAGCTGAAGAGAGAAGTCTGTATTCATTGGTGTCATGATTGAGACTGGGTGCGAAATAAGATTTCGGTGCAAAATAATAGGGGCTATCACCTAAGTATTATGCTAGGTGAAAAGTTCAATGAATAGCTCATGTGAAATCTGTGAATAGATTAAACAGTGAAAGAAATCTTTAGCAAATTTGCACGAGAGAAAAGCGAAATCAAGTTCGAACGAGACGCTTTTGTGAAAATTGACCGGCCAGACCACGACAATCCTGCTTTCGCAAAAGGTTTGTTATTTTGGTTCCTCATTTTTTGCCATTTGAAGCTTTCTTATCATGTACCAAGCAGTATGTTTCTTTTTTCCCTCTCTTTTTGTGTTTTTGCCTGCCACATGCTGGTTAGACGGAAGAACTTTGTCAGTCAGTGGGATTTCGGAAATATAGCAAAATCTTGTCGGATTAGTTCAGAATATTTATTTGTAACCTCCAGCGTTAACAATCCCGTCCGGTCAGTAATCCCAGGTCAGGCATTTCTAATGGTCGCCTATGTTCTCGCTCATTAATTTCCCTTCAACTGGTTGAGTCCTAAGTCTCTTATCAGAGCCCACTTTGAGCAAACATGCTTCCCTAATGAACTTCACACGTCGAGCCAATACTCACTGAGTAGGTCTGGGATTTCACGCAACTACATGACATTTTAATAGCATCATCAGTTTGTTAGCAGGGAGCAAGCTAAGACTATCACGGCATGTTGATATAGATCTTCAGCACAAGACGAAATAAGATACGTAGACTTTGTCGTACCTGATAATCCACTGACAGTTAGGAAGTCACGGAAGCTCAGAGTCACCAGCTGTGATTGGATCCCGTTCTCACCAAGTCTTCTACTGACCACGGCAAATATGGATGTATGATCAAAACTCGTGCTGGGTGTAAGGCGCGGTTGAACACGTCTTGGTACAAAGCTCTCTATGGGTTATACAGCTTGCGGCTAAGACAGCAAAATGTACGTTTTAAGCACATAATAAAAGTCCTCTCTCTGCTCACCGGGTGTTTATTTGCATTCGGATAATGCCCAAACAAGTTCATGAATCGAAGACGATTAGTTTAAGCGATTAAGACTTCCCTTCTGGTTGTGGTGTTAATGACCTATGACGAACTGGTCGTTTGCGCTAGTCACCTGGGATTAGGATAACTCGCGTTGGCATAAACTTGCAAGCGACTGCATGACGTCAGTTGCGTAAGATTTGTGGTCCAAGCGGAACATGAAGTTGATGGAAACTCGGGGAATGCGCCTTTCTGATGAACCCAAAGTAGGGCTAAACTGGATGTGAGCTGTTGAACAGGTTTTTGTTACCTTATGAGTGATTTCTGTTGAAAAGAACATTTTGAGTCTGTATTCAGCATGCTGTGGCTGCAATAGGGTAGTTAAACACTTCGTGCCACATGAAATTATTAAGTATTAGATTGAACAAGTGTTCAGTTCATGTTTAACCTTAGAGTAAAATTATATTCGAGTGATTTTTCAACCTCTTGGCCTGCTTTTGAATTTATCACTGGTAAGTAAGAGAAAACTTACTGTTTTTTGGTAAGACTCAATTAAGGTGCCCGTGTCGTGATTTCTGGGGATTTAGTTCACTTAAACAAATTGCCATAGTAAAGGATTTTCAATAATACAGGAGCATATACATTATGCATAGACATTCTACACTATGAAGTGGCAAGTCTGAAAATGCCATAGATTTCGAGAAATCAATCTGATTGTGCGAATAGCCAGCGGCGGAACAGTAACGTGCTTACTAACAACCAGTCAGAAACCGCCGCATGCTATTGGCACACCCAATTTAAGTTCGCCGAAACTATAGGGTTTTCGAAGATGCCATTTTAATGGGGAGTTAGTCTAATCAATTTGCACCTTCCCGTGAGACGTTGCACGTAGCATTTTGTTTAAGTGGGCGAAATGGCAAAGTCATTGACGATCGCCGATTTGCATTTTTTGCAGGTTTACGCGACATAAAACACGCAACCGCACTTTAGCATATTTTGGCGTTCCTCGGTGTTCCTGAAGAATAAAATAACATCTTAAGAGTATATCATGCAAATGCCACCCTATAGGGTTAGTCGTAGGCGTTTGTTTCCTATAGACACTTCAGATTTAACAAATGGGTATTTTTGTTCGGCGAACCAGCTCACAACACATTTTCCTCATGGACATCATATTACATTAAGTGCAATAAAGTTAGATAACAGCACAAACTTGCAGTGACAGGGAGAGGGCCATCTGTGGATGATTCTTTTTCCCAGGTATGCATTACTAGCTTGTAGGTTACACAGTGTTACGAGATAGCTGTGGGCCTCTTTCCTATTATAACTATGACGTTCTTTAGGTGGTGACCATCACAAAGGGCTCACCACGATGACGGTAGCCGTTGTCACTCACCTCGACTACCTATTGTAGATGCTCGATCCGTGTCTATGTGCGATGCTGATTACGGTTCCCCACATATGCGCAGCAGCCCAATCCAACGAGGCCCCTTGTACTCGTATCTCTACTAGTTTCCACTCATCTCGAATACCTGTTGTAACCGCTAGGCCCGCGTTCATGTGCAACGTTGATAATGAGACTGCACCTATACACAGTAACATAATCCGATGGTCAATGACGGTCTTTTATACCCCTAACTATCCGCGATGCCGCTTGTATTCGCTAGCTACAGTAAACATCAGCACAATATATATGCCGACCGGTAATAATAAAGCCTCAGCTATGCGTGATAGCCACATCTGACGGCTTGTTATACTCACAATTGTACTCGAATTTATCTAACTTGGGTGTTCATCGTACTTTTTGAGTCAGTGTCCTTGTGCATACATACCTAATCTAATGGCGAACGATGGACCTAATAATCAAAACCGTACGCGATATCGCCTATTTTAACTACTTATTGAAACTGCTAGGCCAGTGCCTATATGCGACGCTGTTTATCAGGCCTCAGCTGTGCGAAATGCCCTGATTTAACTACCAAAGATGGCCCGTCATACCCACAAATGTGCGCACTCTCGCTTATGTCTGCTACTTATATCATCATGGAGAGCACGAAATCGGTGTTAAACAGCGATCTTCACTGCCGTACCTGCCTGCTACCTACAGTAAACACCAGGCCAGTATGGATGCGAGCCGATAGAAACAGGTTCCAGCCATGCGGAACATCTTAATCTGACTGCCAACGACGGCCCGTCATACTCGTAACTGCACTTGATATCGCCTAACTGCGCTGCTTATCGTAATTGCAAGACCTGTGTTTGTGTGCAACATTGAGTATAAGGCTGACGGTCTTTCGTACCACTAACTATAGGCGACGCCGCTTATCTTCACTACCTACAGTAAACATCAATCCAATA
>NW_008752399.1:17814-19071 GCF_000715545.1 Opisthorchis viverrini
CACCCAATTTGATAGCGCACTCCCAACTCCTACTCTTGATTGTATACCCTCGACCACTCCCTCCATTACCCGAAACAATGAGCTGTCGCTCACCTCGGCTACTTAGCGTAACTGCTATTCGGAGTGATGGTCTTGATCGCAATCTTTCGGATATTTTCGGAATAAAAACTTCAGGCTCTTCACAAGTTGTGTGTTCCTCATATATAGCGTTTTGGTCGAATACCATAAGATCATCTACAAAGGACTCATTAGTATTTGAAACTGCAGGAGTGCCGTTAACAGACTTACCTCTGGTATTGAACTCAACCTGGTCAATGTGTCTCCGATGACAAGAGAGATCATCCAAATCGAGAATTGTGACCATTCGTTTGCCATTTAATGAAAGTAATATTCCTGTAGCAGGTCGTAAACCATTAACCTTGAAAAATGTAACATCAGTCGTTTTGGCGCAGTCAAGACTTGTACGCAACGATCGAGATTTAAATAGAAGCGCGGGACTCTTCCTAGTAAGGGAATGAACGGCGTTCTTGTGTTGCATTAGAAAAATCAATCCCACGGTCCAATTCCACAAAAGTAGTAGGAGCGAGTGAAATCATGCCAGACATAAGTGTTCGGACAAAATTTCCGCAAGTCCATTCGACTACGGATGTTGCGGAGCAGTAAACAGATATCGACATCCAAGACCGTTCAACCTTTCCTCTAGGAAGTTTGCAGTGAGGTGTGTGCTGTTGTCAGTGACCAAAACAGTTGGTACACCTTCCTCAATGGAACACTTTCCTCAATACTTGCTGAGTGAATTCGTTGGGTGGGGACTTAGTCAGAAAACCTTCAAGCCAACGTGCATATGCGTCAATAACACTTAAAGCATAGTATTTACCGAGAAAAGGCAGTAGTCTTAAAGCATAGTATTTACCGAGAAAAGGGCCGCAGTAGTCTGCATGAACTTGTTGAAATGCTCTGCAAGTAACGGGCCACGGATATTACTATGAAGACTTGTTATGAATCTTATTTATACACTCAACACAATTCTTAGCAGTATGCTTGATATTAGCATCCAGTTCCGGCCACCAGCACGACAAACGTGCAAGGGATTTCATTTTATCGACACCCAGATGTCCAGAGTGTAAATCTGCAAGAACAGCCGCTCGCTGAGTCGGTGGAATGATAACTCTATCCTCAAAACACAACAAACCATCCGGAGTAACGGATAAGCTTTCGCGGCGACAGTAAAAAGCAGGAAATCGGCGTCGTTCTTGC
>NW_008752399.1:19837-24022 GCF_000715545.1 Opisthorchis viverrini
TAGAGGTCTTTGTCTCAAAAGCCTAACCGCAAGGCAGCGGTGTTTGGCGAGAAATGTAAACGCATCACCATTTCCATAGAACAAGTCGTCGCATGTTCCATTCCCTGACATGGAGTGCCAGGAGACCTCTAGCCACTGACCAACCTGAGCGACCCCGTGAGTGTCACGGGACACCTCTCCCCAATACAGCTCGATGTCAATAAGTACTCGATGGCCAAGTTTACTGTCAGCGTATTCCCCAAAAATCCGCAATACTTTACAGCCCGTCTCAGGTTAACTACAACACTTTTCAAGTCACCGGTTCAATGGAATTCGGTTGCCAATATGTTGACTCCCGCAGAGATGCAAGTTTCTAGTTGTTGAGTCGTGCGAGCAATCTGTTACTCAAAAGCCCCCTTCATATCTATTTGGCAAGCCCACTTTCAAAGAAATAAGAAGGTGGAATTTAGTTTAACTTCCAATTCTGGCATCGTTAGAATGCAAGTAAGAGTGTGGCGCAGCTAGAAGACAATGAACTACTCAGTTCATACGACGCAAAACAAGTGTTGCGGGCTGGTGTGGCTGATGCGTCAACATGACAGGGCGTTGGATCTTGAAGCTGCGCCAGAACTTTGTTAGATTGAATTTTGGTTCCTCTTGGCCATTTTCCACAATTCAGCTGATCTTGAAATCGACCTTGAGGAAGTAAAAAGATAGCGCTTTGTGAAAACAAACATAAAATTATAAGTGAAGTTAACTGTATGCATAGCTGTGAGGGTTCTAACTCACTGTATTCCCTCATTTGCAGAAAAAAACTAAACTGTATTGTTCCAGAGGCCCAGCACTAACGTACGCAGATGAAGTTTGTTATGACCCGAAAATCAACGATGAAAAAGATTTCACTTAGCTCTCGCTGAGAACTCTTTATTGAGTAAAACCTCCGCATTTTTGGTAAACATGCCTCCTAGGCACTTCCAAACCCTGCATCAGCGTAATTGCTACCGATAATTTATCAGCTTTTGTTAGACAGCCGTTGTTTTTTCTTGCAGTTCTGCTATTGTTGATTTACACTGAGGACTGCTGACTGGGTGATTTTGTCTAGCGCGGAAAACCAATACTGCAAANGCAAAATACTGAGCTGAGTGTTCAGCAGGCTTTGAACCGACTGTGGACAGTTATTGACAGAACGCGTGGCCTGGTGACATGTCCCAAGGCATCATCGCATACCACTACAACGTCTGATTCCAGTCTGTCACAACTGAGTTGGAATCAGACGTAAACGAGTCATTAGCACAAAATACACAAACTGGCTGAATCTGGGTTACGACGTGACTAAACGCGAAGCATGAATATCACATCACTTCACACTATGCAGGAATACTGGGTGCGATGATGGACTTAATGGGGTGCACAACACCTTCAAAGCCCATGGCTCGATGGCAAGCCTGAGCAAGTAGGCCACTAAGACTGGTTGCCCTTCCAGTGTGGCGGCGGATACTACTGATGAGGAATGCAAGTAGCATGCGTTTTTCCTAACTGCTTCGCGTCTAATCAAAGAGAGGGGTTCATTACGGTACTTGTGGAGCTGCTTGGCAGCATTCGTTCACAACTGCATGATAGTCAATGAATATCCAGGAAAGTTCAAGAAGAAGACGGATATTCAGTTTTTAAAAGCAAGTGTATATAAGATGTTTACTTTCGTGTCCCATAGTTTGTAACGCTTTAGCTGGTATTTTCTACTAAACAGCTCCTCTGCGAAGTAATTTCCTCCTTTCGCTAGAAACACTGAAAACAGTGGAAAGTAGTCGGAGACGTGGATTGCAGCCGAAATGGGTGTTAGAGTCCCCGAAACCCATTCTACTCTCCTTCGACTTGGGCACATCTGAAGTTCACTGATGTTAGCCCGTTAAACATGGTCTGTGACGGGAAAATGCGCCTGATGTTGTTTTTCACGGCAAGGCGACCCAGACACTGTGCACCATGTACAAAGGAGATTTCTTCTGTTTGACCACCGGTGTCTTCCAGGTATTGCACAATCGTACGAACATAAGATTAGCAAAACCGAAGCACAGTGAATAGGTCCTGTTACCGAGTTAGTCAATTATCCCATCGGTGAGCTGATTCGGTTGTACAAACTATGTTGGCTTGATCGAACTATCGATTCGCTCGCCATGTCCTGTCCAAAAGGTAGGCAACACATGACCTAGAGACGAAGTTCGAAAAACACAATGATGACACTCTTAGGAAGTGAAGTGCCGATAGAATGGACCATTTCGAACGTTATATTTAGAATTTTTTGCGAGGGCACATGGTTGCCAGCTGTCAGAACGGTACCGCCCGCATTATTCAAATCCACCAATCTTGGTTTGCTGGGATTTTCACACCCGGATTCAAGGCTTCCATGGTGACACCAGGGAAAAAGTGTGTGAAACTCCGAAGAAGAGACAATCATTACAGACCTTAATAGTTTGAGGAGCAACTCGTTGAAAATTCCATGGGAACTAAAAGTACGGGAATGAGTGGCATGGGGACCATTTAAAATTGAAGGGCGCTTCCTATTAGCGAAAGTATGTAGAACTGTAAAATATCAAGCAGACCTTACAGCAGTTCTGAGTGCCTTACAGTAATTCGTTGATAATAGATATAAAGAAAATTGCAGAGAGAATAGGTAGCAGGTACCGTTGAGACACTGACCACCCGTGGACAATACGTTGGCTGCTGGACAGAATCGGCAGGGATGGTTAAAGTGGAGGCAATAGCTCAGATATAAAAGCACCACCGGGTTCACTTATTGACCTGATATGTTTGTGCCTCAAGCCAACGTTGCGCCACGTCTCAGGCTTTTCGTTCATCCTGGAGGGGATGATGTTCGACCACTTTGAAGATACCACCTGCGGCGAATCTTCTCGGGTGATACCGCTTGAAAGACACGACTGTGTAAAATTGATGATGTTTGCTATTTAGAAGGATGCTGGCAGCCAAAGCTGTACACATAATTAGCATTCCGTTCGCTGAGCTGGACAGCTAGGAATCAATTTGGCCTCCGTTACCGGTCGAAGTAACACCGCCCGTTGTACCGTTATTTAGCAGTCCTTACCGCTACCATACTACACAGCGATGGTATCATCTAGTCAAAACCAGATCATCGTTCAGCGAAAAGCAACTCTGTTTACCTCACACATAGAAGCGAATTTATCACTCAACTGGATGAGTTATGCTCACTTTGATCCTTTACAACGTAAAAGTAGTATTAAGGTTACAGGTGTAAAGTTCGTACGAGATCGTCGAGGGAAGTCAACTGTTTGTGCACGTATTGTTATTAAATCAGGTCCGTGAAAACAAAGGCAAGATAAGTGCAAAGCGATCAAGAATACAATTTCTCTCCCATTGTCGGGCGTAGATTCATAACATGGACTTACAAGTGTCAACGAAAGAGACGGGAGATACACACACCATGTTGCGGCTTATAGTACAAAAACAAGGTTGAAAAACGACAGCTAAGTGTTCACCTCTGACACGCATATTACTAGGTGGTTACCTGATGATATCTTTGAAGGCCAAACCCATCGGTTTCACTATATACGGGAGACCATGACGTTCACAGAGTTCTTTCACATACGGCCGCGCTTTGATATGATTGTGTCTTGGCAGTGTGGGGAACAAACTGAGCAGACAGGACAGACAAGAAACGGATTGTGGGTACAATTCGGGGAAAAGCCAGTGGTCAAGAACAGCAACGGCACTAACGAGCGCTTCTCATCTAAATCTGTTCGAGTGTATGGCTACTGGGGAATTCACATGCTTCATAGAGCTTGCAAGTAGCCCTTAAATCCAGCAAGTGTTATCAGAAGTCATAAGCACAGAAAACAATGAAACAAGCATTTGGAGTGCCGTTGAGAATAATGAAAATATCTAGTTCGAAAAACACAGCACCAAACGGTATGGAGAAAAATTCGGAACTTTGGAAAAATAGAACTCATTTGTTTTTTAAAAAAATTTTGTAGTTAAACATGACAATAATAATAACAATGATATGTAGGTTCAGTGAATGGATCTTTGGAGCAAATCTTGGGGTGACAGTAAAACGGCTCATGATAGTTGAGTGTTAAAGGCACGTATTTGCCGACCGGAAGGTTCGCAGTTCGAAACCCGGTCCCGGCGTCTCGACTGCTCCTGTCTAGGCCTGGGTAAACTCCTGATCCCTTC
>NW_008752399.1:29548-32764 GCF_000715545.1 Opisthorchis viverrini
ATGCAGATCACTGGTCTACCACACTGTTCAAGGCTTGCTCCTAATCCAGTGGGAGAAGCGTCAGTAATGATCGTCAAATGATGTTTGGCGGAGAACTTCAAAAGAGCTGAACTCTGAAGATAACCAAGCAGTGCACGCAACGTCTTTTCATGGTTGGAGGACCAAGAAAATTGATTGGAAGATATCAAACAAAACAGACAACTTGCATGTTTGGCGAAATTAGGAATGAAATGGGAGTAATACTGGAGTGCTCCTAGAACTGAACGCAGTTAGATTGGTTGGAGGACCAAGAAAATTGATTGGAAGATATGACATCAAACAGACAACTTGCATGTTTGGCGAAATTAGGAATGAATGGGAGTAATTCATAACTTGCTGAAATACACCTGGTGAAAAGTTCAGACCAAACGAAAGGAAATTGTATCGGAATAACCCATAGGGTTTGTTGATCACGGTAAGGTTACTAGAGGCTTCGTCCAGTGGTATTTGAAGATAGGCAGCTTTTAGATGGATTTTTGAAAACACACTTGAACCTAATAATCAATACAGTACATCTTCTGGCTCTCCGTGGTACATGTACGTTGTAGTAGCCGCGTATTTAGCGTAAGCCGGTAGTCACCACAAATTCTCGGAGTAATACCATCAGTCTTTAGTGGGGTGACTATCTGGGTTGGTCAATTCGATGATTTGACAGGAGTCAGTATTCCCTTTGCACACATTGAATTTAATGCTTGACGAACAGGCTCGCGTAAGCCAAATGGAATAATCCGTCTCTTAAGAAATATAGGCTCTCCTGTAAATTCCAGCCTCACCTTGGGAATATGCATGCCATCTGTAGCCTTAGAACATTTCAGAATCAGTTGTTTGAGTTCAATTTCATTCACATAAGTCAGTAAGGTGATATTAGTTCGCAGGGAGTGCAGAACGTTGAGTCCGACAATCGATGGTCCCGAGGATGAAACCAAAAAATTTTAATCAATAGAGGTACCTTGGAGCAATCTCACAAGGATCGTGCAACTACCAACGAGAGGTACAGAATGTCCAGTGATACCGCGAATGTTAGATCTGTAGGCACTAACACGGCACTGGGTTAGAATGCAGTTAGACCTGATTGTGGAATGATGGACTCAACACTACCAGTGTCAACAATAAAGTCATACTTTTGACCAGAAGCGGATATCAACGTTTTAAAAACATGTGACGAAGTTTGGAACAAAACAGATAGAGAAAGAGTAGAAATATCTTTAGATAATTCCTTCACATCAGTATTTGGGTCACAAGTGACACACTTTCTTGGACTTACAGACAAGTTGAATGTGTCCTGTTTTACCGCAGATAAAACACTTCGCTCGTCTGTGGAGGCATGAATATCTGGAATGGTTTCGTCCACAAGAGTCACATTTCCCAAATTTTTGAGCCATCGGATTAGGGTTACTATCTGTGAAGTGACTTGTTGATGGATTTGGGGCACGAGAATCTGTTCGAGGTTTGAATTTGTTGTTCGTCTGCATGCTTGAATTATTTCTTTTAGAATACTTCAACAAGACTGCTTCCTCAGTCTTCGTCACATGCTTCACATCTTCATACTGCTCACACATTTTCCGAATAGTTTGAAATTTCTGATCCGGACAGAGCAACAGCCTCTGCTGTAATTCGGGCAGTTGAATGCCAGCAATGAGCCTATCACGCAGCTGGTCTTCCAATTGGGCAACGTAGTCACATTTGGCTACCTATGTCTGCACCTGCAACACGAAATCACGAACCGACTGAGAATGGGAGCGGGTCATCATATTGAACCTAGCTCTTTCGGTTGCTACGAAGTTAATCGGCTTGAAGTGTTGAAGAACTTTTTTCTTCAATGCAGCGTAGGAAATATCGGTTGGCCATTCAGGCTATTCTAAATTCTTGATCAACATATACGCCTCCTTGCCAACGAAATGTAGGAAATATGCCATGAATTTCTTATCATCCACATCAGATTTTGTGAGATACCATATATCAAACTGTTCCAAATAATCCTCCACGTCACGCGCAGTTTAATTAACATCTAATGGTTCCATTTAAGCAGGCACGGTGAATTGTTCTAATTGCGACGCCCAAATGTGAGAATTAAGTTCCGCATGTATCTCGGTATAACTAGAATTCAGTGTAGCGTAACAAGTAGCACGTATGTATTTGAATTGGCGTATATGTACATCATATGGAACATTAAGACAAGGTAATAATGAATAGGGCAATGAATAGAGTACCAATCATGTTCACCACACACAGGCATCTATAAAATTCCCGCTTATGAGGCCCCTTTACCTATGTTACCAGACGAACCGCGGGAGGCGACCTCAACGTGTCAGGCAAGGATACTTCCGGCCGGTGACTTAGGACCATACCAACCCCTTCAGGTTCCGCCGTAGCATCTCTGGATCACCAGAGGCTGAAGTTCATGGTTGTATTCAACTGAGATACTGTCAGGGTACCCACACCTGGACAAGAGGACGATTAGGGTCCTCAGTAGAGGTCTTTGGCTCAAAAGCCCAACCGCAAGGCAGCGGTGTTTGGCGAGAAATGTAAACGCATCACCATTTCCACAGAACAAGTCGTCGCATGTTCCATTCCCTGACATGTAGTGCCAGGAGACCTCTAGCCACTGACCAACCTGAGCGACCCCGTGAGTGTCACGGGACACCTCTCCCCAATACAGCTCGATGTCAATAAGTACTCGATGGCCAAGTTTACTGTCAGCGTATTCCCCAAAAATCCTCAATACTTTACAGCCCGTCTCAGGTTAACTACAACAGTTTTCAAGTCACCGGTTCAATGGAATTCGGTTGCCAATATGTTGACTCCCGCAAAGATGCAAGTTTCTAGTTGTTGAGTCGTGCGAGCAATCTGTTACTCAAAAGCCCCCTTCATATCTATTTGGCAAGCCCACTTTCAAAGAAATAAGAAGGCGGGATTTAGTTTAACTTCCAATTCTGGCATCGTTAGAATGCAAGTGAGTGTGGCGCAGCTAGAAGATAATGAACTACTCAGTTCATACGACGCACAACAAGTGTTGCGGGCTGGCGTGGGTTATGCGTCAACATGACAGGGCGTTGGATCTTGAAGCTGCGCCAGAACTTTGTTAGATTGAATTTTGGTTCCTCTTGGCCATTTTCCACAATTCAGCTGATCTTGAAATCGACCTTGAGGAAGTAAAAAGATAGCGCTTTGTGAAAA
>NW_008752399.1:32780-48242 GCF_000715545.1 Opisthorchis viverrini
GGAGCGGGATTTTATTGTGGAAAGCTTGACTGACATTTCACAATCGATGCCATCTGGTTACCATATGTTCATGTCCGGGACAGTCTTGAGAAATATGCACCTATGTAAATTTTGTCTATTACCGAGCCCACCAATAGTAACGAGATGAAGAAGTGGACAGAAAATAAGCCACGGACACCAAATACTGTTTCGAGATAAAATTCCCACTATAGAGAACCACACTGTTGTCAGAGATGTCTCGTCCAAAACATCTTAATAATGAAGCCAATTACGGTTGGAATTTGGTTGACCTCTGTTTAAAGGCTGCATCCAATTAGTATAAGGTGCTGTGCATTCGCAGCCGCTTTGTCTTGCAACGTGCTTAGTGGGAATCGTAAGATCATTGGAATCACTATCAACAGGTGAAAGTGGCTTTTGGGTTTTTGAAAAACCACAACGTGATGTCAGTGAGTTGTGAGCCAGTTCGGCCATAGTACCAAGTGCTACTACCCATGAGGATACACATCGCTCACAAGAAACGATAAAAGATTCAGTCACCACTATCAGCTAACTAATATAAGAAATCTTACGGTATATGTATCATAAAATCGGACATCTTTGACACGTGATTCTTGGCTGTGAGAAAAGGTACGTTAGACAACAGTTCGAAAATGCACAAGCAGTTTGTCGTGAAATACCTGTGTAGCTAGCTCTGGGAGAAGCATTCTGGCCTCCGTACGGTGTGTTATCCGAATATTTGTAGAGAAGGCGATAATAGGACCACTCGTACCTAGGTGCCTAAGCAATCAGGTTGCTTGTTAACGAACATGACAGTTCGCTCCACTTCCACAGTTCCTTTTCACACTTTCCTCTACATCAACTAGGCCTCTGCGCTTACCACCTTTGTTAGTCTCGATATAAAGAGAGAGAGCGTATCTTCCAAAGGTCCCTGCAGAATGAATCAAACCCAAAAACCCGTTGCAACTAAGCCTGCCATTCACAGGAAATACATCGGGCGGACATGCGACTCATCACATCAGAACGATATTGGATAAGACGTTCAATATCACCATTCCTGCAGTCCGTGCCTGCTTTTGTTGAACCCGAAGGTTTCCGTCCACAACTTACACATAATTTTTCAGTGTTCTGTGAATCACATGACGAGAAGCTTTCTAACTAAGCCTAACGTGCATTCTCCGCAATGCCAACCTCCAGGAAATGTATTGTCACGTACTTGATGTCGGGGATAATGAAACTGGATTCAGTATTGTTCACAGGTTACAGATTAGAACCAGACAAACCGTAGCCGTTGCTGAAGTTGTTTGGCTCTAGTCTGCATTGACAAGTGAAAGACATAGAGACAACTAGGTTCCATTGGCCTTCGGTCACCATTCATGAATGCACATCTGTCAAACCGACCACTGTATCGACTAATATATACGCCCGACACACAAATAAGACGACTCAGTCTGCTCATGCCTACGAGAACGTTGCGTTTCTGTCACTGTCTTATCTGTGTGGAAAGTAGTTGATTGGGACGCATTGAAAACATTATAATTTACTACACTTTTATTCCAGCCTGAATAAAACGAGTCATCGAATAATCTTATACGAATTTAATGTACAGATCAGCGAGTTGCTTTTGCACAACAGGCCTACACTTTCAAATGGTGAGCTGACTGGACCGTCGGATGCCGGTGCATGGTTGTTATGAAAACGGCTTGTGTGAAGCTGAATGCATCACAGTGTGTTAACTCGAAGTAGTGAACTTGTGGACAAATTTGTGCAGGCCTGCTGAAAACCATCACCCAGTCTAAATTCATCGATCAACGAAGGATTCTCGCAGCTCGAGTTTTTTTAAAGACTTCTTAGAAGGGCATGAAGGGCTACAATCTGCTTAGCTGAGTGGAAACCTAAACAATTTCCTTCCATAAACGTACTGATGTTCTATTTGGAAGTTCACGTGACCTGTGATCCAGTCGTTGAGAACAGAATGTTCCATATCGCAGGTAGCCTTGATTTGCGTGAGCAGCCAAGGTTCATTCCGGTCATACGAAATCTCCATCGGTACGTGACTTGACTGAGTGACCCATGCGAACCAGTGACTTTCAACGACACTGTAAAACGATCAAACACAGAGCACATTAACCATATACATAAATGTCACGCTATGTCTGCATCATTTATTGTATGACAAAAGTGCTGGGCATGGTGAGTGTGGGATGAAAACGCGAAGTTGCCCAACCAGTACGTGAGCAGTAAAGCTCCTGGAAAGTGGAAGCAAATGCAACCAGAAACTTGTGCAGCCCATTTGAGCACAGGAATGTTATTTGCGTTTTTTTACCAGTAGCATAATTAATACGTAAAAATCAAATTCAGTTCTCGCAGACAAAAGGCGGCGCTTAAGAAGTGGAAATCAGGGCCACCGAAGCATTTGTGAGGGTAACTCGTGATAGACTCAGGCTCCGAAACAAGAATGATGGCACAGAACACTATGAAAATGAGAGAATCAACATCAAGATTGAATTTTCCTTACCGAACACCATAGAAATAGGCCACTGTACCCCAAAATCCAAAAAGTGGATAGTACAGGATAAACAGCTTGATGTAAAAGGCCAGCACCCAGGTGAAGTCCTAAAACAAAGATGCGAAATATCATGTTTTCGTTTGTCTAGACAAAAGCGTAGAAATTTAAACCATGCCACATTTTGCTCTCCTTGTAAAACCCAAAAATCTATTCATTCAACGGACTCTACACAGAGAATAAGCTTTCGGAAATGAATCCCACTAATAATGATGTCCTTAACAAGGCTAAGTTTACATCGACTAGATGTGAGGAACAACATGCTATGTGACGAGGGAAACGGAACGAAACTATCAGCCTAAAAAGAGCTTGATTAAGAAAGTTTCCGCCGAAAATTTTGAGATCTACGGATGTTTTTACGTAGAGTACTCAAAATCCTTCAAGCTGACAGACATGTCCAGGATGAAGAACGACATACTGCTTCCCAAAAAATGAGGCAGCTGTGTCCAGCATGGAAAAAGCGTTAGCAGTTTTATCGAACGAATGAATGAGGCACCACTGATCGATTCCGACATGGTTAGCGTTGCCGCCAAAGATGATGAAGGAGACAATATTGAAGTAGATCATTAACTACTGCGAAGGTCGCGGTTGATTGATCCCAACCGAAGCGCTGAAGATCAACATTACTTTTCACGGCTATCTCGTTACCATGTCTGGAAGTNATTACTTTTCACGGCTATCTCGTTACCATATACGAAGACTTCCATTAAGAAGATCTACAATCCTCTTGGCGGTTTTTCTTGATCGACTCCGTGGTCAATCGGCCATGCAATAGGCTTCCACTAGCGGAATCTGTAAGCATATTGTTGTAAACCACTTCTTATCTTCTATATTAGCGTGCAGTAAACGTATACAAGGATGGATACCATCCATTTCCAGTTTTTACATAAGGATCCCCTGAGCACAGCTGTGTAAGCACTCAGGGGTACCACATGGACGTTCTACTCTTCCATTGGAGCATATTTTCACGAGTCCGGAGAATCCAAAGCAGGATGCAGGCAGAAGTGAAACTATGTTACGATTTTGAGTACCTATATGAAAAAACGAATGTTTGCCTGCAGGTATAAGTGGGTACATTCCCTAATATGTACTGCTGTATGAAACGAATAAAAAACGGGGAAATAAAATGGAACACAGCGGCGAAAATCCAACCGAGCTTTGGAGTGGTGAACCCACTTCCTCATAGAAATGCAAACGGTTTAAATGTGTTCACGATGATGTCCTGCCAGGTCAAGACAATGCAGACGTCGCAACGCAACTGCCACTTCACCCTATACAGGCTGACTTAAGATAGAAAGTCTTCCAGCAACGTCATATAGTATCAGCCAAAAGCATTAATTCATGACCATAAACTTGCGTAGATTGAGGAAATTAGTTTGGAGCTGAGCGTTGAAAAAAGTGAATAAAAAATTTGACTACAAGACTGTATTGCATTGCTTGTGGGCAGGCCTGGCAGTAAAAAAGATTATTTAGTCCTACCCTAACACTGTGGGCCTGATTCATTTCAGACAAGCACTCACATTCTCGACCAGCATTCGTCACATAAATTAGCGGCACTGACAAGACGAAACATTAGTTGCAAACTATCAGATGTACTCATACTACTGCCAACATGTATGTGTCACAAAAGGAGGATAATTTCACGAGGATAGTGAATCTTCGATCTGAGAAATCGCCATTCGAGGAGCCAGAAAACGCGTGTTAATACGTGATGTGGATCCAATGTTCGGAGAACGAGTGGCGCAACATCGCATCTAAGCACCAGTTAATCACACTGCTAATCGGCCGCTCGTAGCCGGACGGTCAAGTCTTCGACCTACTAATCGGGAACTCTTGGGTTCGGAACTCTCTGGATATTCCATGGAGAAGAATGTCAGTAGCTCAGGTAGTGCAGATGGTGGTCATTGGCTGGGCAATTTGATTGCAACCGTTTCATCAGCAATCGAGGTGACATCATCAGTGCGTTATTTGGTAGCGTAGTAGGTGCGTAGAGGTGGGTTAGGGGTTGTGAAACAACCACTATGATACACCCGAAAGCACGATTGATGGAGTGAATGAAGGTGATGTGCCCAGTTTGGCACCAACCGCTAGGCTGCTTTCGGTTGGAGCTGAGTCAGTTTCCTCACAAACAGTGAACTTAAGATGCAACTTGCAGGTGCACACGGAGGAATAGAAAGGGAAAACCACACGGTGCCGTGCGTCCGTAAAAAACAACCTATAATAAAGTATGTGCAGTTAGGTGCCATATGTGCAAATTCACGCCCACTGAGTCCACTGGAAAACGCCAGGAACAAATGCAGGAGCTACATAATTGTCTGGAAGTTTGGGTAAACACGGTGAACTAACTGTAGAGCAATGATCCGGTTCCGGACTAACTTGATAAGTTGACTGACATTTAAGGCACATGGGGAAGCACAAGAGTATCTCTACATCTATGATGTTTATTTAAGTAGATGCTCAGCGCTCTGGTCCGTGCAGCTTTATCGCTGGGCCAGATAATCTAGAAACCGAGGAGTAAATCAACTACTCAGTGACCACGTTATGCACACCACTACACATGTCGTCTCGGCTAGGAGCTTAAGAACGCGACCTCATCTGAAAATTTCCGAGTGTTTGTTATCAAAGCGACACTGGTGGAACAAATGCGGAGCTACATAATTGTCTGGAAGTTTGGGTAAACACGGTGAACTAACTGTAGAGCAATGATCCGGTTCCGGACTAACTTGATAAGTTGACTGACATTTAAGGCACATGGGGAAGCACAAGAGTATCTCTACATCTATGATGTTTATTTAAGTAGATGCTCAGCGCTCTGGTCCGTGCAGCTTTATCGCTGGGCCAGATAATCTAGAAACCGAGGAGTAAATCAACTACTCAGTGACCACGTTATGCACACCACTACACATGTCGTCTCGGCTAGGAGCTTAAGAACGCGACCTCATCTGAAAATTTCCGAGTGTTTGTTATCAAAGCGACACTGGTGAAGAATTCAGAAATTGATGGATGTGTTAATCTAGGCAGTTTTTTCCATGTTTCATTACTCAGAAAAAAATTGGGCGACCAAACAGCTACCTCAGCGTAGTTACTCAGCATGAAGAAAGCTTGGCGCCAAAACCAAGTAGTTTCCCACCTATACATCTGCTGGTTTTCCCATAGATTCCTCAGGAATCTGTCCACAGTACTGTGAGACAGACTATAACCGGTTGCGATGGTTCCCGTTGTGGCTTTCCGTGTAAGTCCCCCTCAGTCGTCGGTTTTTTTCACTACCATAAAAAGTATAAGTAGCCAAAAAGTTGGGCCATTCACGGGGACCCGGAGGACGCTGCAATGGCATGGTGAAACATGGCTCCATGGTTTTTAGAGAGCGGAGTAGAGCTCATGCATAAATGCCTATTTCAGCCCAAAAAAACACAGACAGTATAACAAAAGTGCCGATTCAACATGTAGAACTTTGGTTGTATCACGAAAATTCCATAAACATCAGTTTCTGGTAAACTCGTCATACAGATAAAATTGACGGCCTGCTACTCTAAACAGTAGACTGGCTTTTACGAGCACCAGGATAAAAAGCTCCAGAAAAATAGAAATTCCTTATTACCGACCTCATAACATCTCCGTAAAAAAATATGTCGTAAAGACATGGATTGGAAGATGACAGGAAGTAGGAGAGGTGGGCAAACTGCAGAAAAGGGAAAAAGAACAGCAGGAAATTAGCACTACATATATTCCTAGTTGACACATTCTCAGCTTTAGTCAATGAAAAAACTTTATTCTCATTATTGAAGTGATATTTCTAACGACAGAATGTTTCAGATTGAAATTCACACGAAAACGGAAGCGGTACGCTGATCCACGGATCCAAAGAGCCTATAACACGGAAGCTGAGCACGCTCCAAAAAGAAATGACTGGTTGACCATTCGAACCAGCCCAGGCTGTCTGCTTACATAAAGTTCTGAGGCTCCACAAGTGTCCAGCATTCATATTCAGCGCACGTTTCTCTTGCGTGTACACATTAGTCACTTCACAACCTCCAAAATTCGGTTAGTGCACACGATATAGTCTCCCTCACGAGAAAAAGTGACTCACTCTAATTCACTTGTGATTTGGCAAACTAGTATTGGCAAACCCGTTTAGGAATACCGAACTTAAATGTCTAAACCAAATAGTAAATAACTTGGATAGGGATCGGCAACCACCTTTATTGAAATGTACCTTCAGTTATTAGAAAACCACTAAACAGATTATAGGTAACAAACAAGAGCGATATTCCGTGATCCTATCAGAGTAAACCAGGACCACACCACTTTCTATAAAGGTCTTGTGAGACTGCCTCTCTAACCCCCAAAAATGCCATCCAACTCATTACGATTCTGCGTATCGGGTCAGTTAAGCGCCAGCGACGTAAGGGTTATACACGTGGTGATAAAAATAACGCATACATCAATTACGGATTCACTTAGTTACAACTGAGCAATGCCTACAGTAATTATAGGTCTACAAACCTGAGTTGTTTTGGCCCAATAGTGCTCCTGTACATGGGATGCTACCCCTAATACATGATTCAATAGTTTCATCGACTCCCGCGCAAACGGACGTGTAACGACCTGTGTCCGCTCCCACTCTTTTGTGCCGTCAGCCCCAATGCGTACTATTTGCAGTTTTCAGGGAGGAAGCTGTGATAAATGAATTGTACGGTTGATTGCCAACGATGACGAGGAAATCACTGCCATTATAGTTCTACTGGAAGCTTTCAAGAAGTTGCAGCTTTAAGGAGAAAACGCAACAACTTTGGGTTCCGTCCCAGAACCGGACGACTTTCTTGGAGTAGCTCTCCATTTGCGTTTTCCTGTAGAAACTTAGTATGCAAGTAATATCGATGGTCAGTGGTGTCAAAGAAAACTCCAAGTCAGTCCACCTCATCAGAAGGCGATTAACATAAAGTAGTCAGAATTGGTGAATTAGTAGTAAGAAGAAACTTCTACCTTACGGTGGAATACAACCGACAGTAAAAGCTAGATGCATTGGACGCACCCAAAAAGAAGTAGCTAGCTTGATATTCATACGGTAGGTGAAATTTCCACTTATTGTGTCTAGACGCTGCTCGGACGGGCATTACGTCACCGAGAACAAGCATCGGCTCCCAGCGAATATCAGGATCCTTGTCGATCTGAAAACAGACAGAGGCGAACGAATTAGAAGGGCCTGTTGCGATTCGGAACTCATATAATTGAATATAGAGGGGGAAATAAAATGCTATTTATAGACCCGAATTCCATAAACTTAGGTGGTTGGTCAGTGTTCTCCTGTTCCGCAGTATGTCTAGTTAGTTTTGTCCAGAGCAACAAAGTGTTTCCAAGAGCTGTGATCTTCACGGTAACATTCAATCACAGGTAGTCAAATGGGACGGCGTGTTGACACAATGATTATGAGCCCCGGAATCGCTTGCCACTTTGAACTAGACCGACCGACAACTGTACACAGCAGATAGTGCCCCTGTGGTTCGCGCTGAGCTGCGCGTGTAACCAATTGGAAAGCTCTCTCTACCCGGCGTGAACCCGGGGGCGAACGGGGTAAGGGCAGTTTTGAAGTCACGGACACGCCGTACTGATGGTTCACGTCTTCCAGTGTTCTCATATTGAAAAACGAAACATTTCCCGCTCCATATGAAAAACCTTGCAGTCGCACAGGTAAATCTGATCCTGACTAGTTGTTCACGATTACTCCAACGTGGTTTTGCGAAATTCAGGAGAAACTTGAGCACTTGGGTCAAAATGGAAAGTATGCGTGGTGCCATTCTGACAATAAGCGCCTTCACAAGACTGCTCATCAACTCGCTACTCACTGCCGATGGTCGAAAGCAATTTGCTCCTTCTTGTGCAGCCTCGTAATCAACGCTGATTTCAATTCTGGCTGAATGAGCTTCTAGTTGTTTACCTACATATGAAGACGATTCGTGGTGTTGAATCTGATATATACACACACAAGGAAAACAGCACGTGGCTGTACGCGACTTGCAACCAATTTTTCTACACTTGCTGTATGCGGCGTTGGTTTTACTGCTCTTTCTCGAGTTCTTGAGGTGATGCAGCAGTCAAAGAAAACGTTCGTGTCACGTAAGGCGTGTCATAGGAGCTATGCTACGAGTTAAGGCAAAACCGGGGCGTACCGGCAATGAATGGAAAAACGACCCGCTTCCGTGTGTTTTTCACCTGAGGACAAAGCTGTTGCATGACCAGACATGGAGAGCAAAGCTAATGTCTACTCAGCCGTCTTAAGCATTTAGTTTTGTTTTATGGTGCCGTCTAATATGCCCAGTACTCCTTCGTTTCTGGTAGATCTAAAGGTGATGGGTGACATCCTGTCGTCCCGACTGATGAGACAAGTACTTCAGTGCGTTGTCCTCATAAGCACTACACAATCGTCCCTCTTTCGACAAATCACATAATTGCAGTGTAGTCTGCAAAGTTTAGTCCATGCGACAAGGTCTCCCTTTCATTCCTTGTCAATATTCATGGAGGCAATACCGGTTATTCTCTCAAGGTATTGACCATCAGACTTCTTCAGCGCAGCTCCTGACCCAGGGTGTGATACGCATTAAATTTGCCGCGTATAGTTTTATCCTTTGAAGCCTTTGGTGTTTTTCTTAAGAACATTGCCTGCGGCTCGGTAGGGACTAAGATCCAAACCAAGTTACGTATATATTAACAGAAAGGACAGTGATTTTGAAAGCCATCCTCCATCAGTCCAGCGGGATTTCTCGCCCCGATTATAAACACTGGTAGTCACTCCACTTACTTGCCGGAAACGTTGTGAAAATCTCGCCTCTAACTAGTTCGCGGCTGTAAAACCAACCACTCTGGATAAGTGCATACCTACAACGCATGTTGTTTTCATAATACCGGAATAGCAAAAAGCATGACCAGACTTTCCCAGGTGTTTATAAACGACAATAGACCATATCAGGCCAGTAAGTACATGGCTTTGGCGAGCAGCCTGGATTTTGAAAGCCATCCTCCATCATTCCAGCGGGATTTCTCGCCCCGATTATAAACACTGGTAGTCACTCCACTTACTTGCCGGAAACGTTGTGAAAATCTCGCCTCTAACTAGTTCGCGGCTGTAAAACCAACCACTCTGGATAAGTGCATACCTACAACTCATGTTGTTTTCATAATACTGGAATAGCAAAAAAACATGACCAGACTTTCCCAGGTGTTTATAAACGACAATAGACCATATCAGGCCAGTAAGTACATGGCTTTGGCGAGCAGCCTGGAAATGTCAACTACGGGATTATGTGACCGATTTCTCTACACTCACTTGAAATGAGATAGCTTTTCAAGAATACAGCAGTGAATGTTAATATGACTTTCACTGTACCGATACCAACACATGAAGTTGCGCTGCAACCAACAGGCTACAGGCTAGTCATTGATTTGTGCCTCTTAACGGGTTACTCGGCCATTGAAACAGTGCACACGCACACTACACAAGCTGGAAAATCTTCGTTAGTTTATGCGTGATAGATAGTGTGAGGGCGAAGAGGCCTAGAAAGCGGGCTGTCCGAAGCTCAAATCTGAACACGACCGAGGATCTCTTCATTTGAGCTGTGGACTAAGCAACATAGATGCGGCTACTTAGAAGGGTTCCCTCGCATAACTCCAATCTGTGCTGAAATGTCAAGCTACTTTATCATCACTGCTCGAAATTACGTTTGCGTGTATTTCAAAATTAATGACGTGGTTTAGAGCTCGAAAAGGTCGACAAAGTTGAGCAATTATGTTGATTTTCAAGCCATTGGTTATCACATTCCACTGAAACCTGACAACAAAACTCACTTCTAATTTGGTCGGCCCCGCTTGACATTGGTGGGTGATCAGCACAGGATTTCCCTCAGCAGGGTTTGAACGGGTATTCACAGTCTTTTAGGGCTTTGGTTTCATTGGGAATAGCAAATCGTGTTTAATGATAGCTTCCTTAGCAATAGAAAGGGCACTCCGTAAGGAAGGATGGGCCCTCGATAAAGTATTTTGAAATAACAAATTCAAAGTAAAGTATGTGGTACCGCGAACTATCAGAGCGATTGCTGAGGGGACACTAAAAAGATCTTCGGTGGGAAGCGGTGGTGAGCGTCGTAACCCTGATCAGCAGAAGACCTACATACAAAATGTACGTTTACATCATATTTTTGTAAGAGGAATAGGTAACTGGTAGTCACAGCGAGCTTCCTTGCTGTTTCTAACTGAAAAGTAGGAGCTTACTCTTCGGAGGATCCAACTGGAACCCAATCGGAAAACCTGAACGAGAACACTTTTGGGGTACGATCGCTATGAAGAAATACGTGATAGGACGGTCTCAATGTGTTTCGGGAAAAACCGGATACTCAGTACTCCGCATGAGGTAGCATGCTCAAAACTATAAGAGAACTCAGCACGAGCAGTGGTTGCTGAAATAACTTACCACGTTGGGCTTCGCGTGATGCTGTGAATGTGCATAGTTCCACCAGTGACATGAAGAGCCCTTTGTCAGACCGAGGACAATTTCATGAAACAAGTGATTCATCTTTGTAGTTTTGAACACTGAAAAGTGTCCAAAGTCGTGCTGAAGCCAAGTGGCTTGAGACTGCAAGCAGCAAAAACCACACAGGAAGATGAGAGATAAAATTTATTGCGTGTAAATCCTAGCAGATAAATAGTAAATGCGCGACCAATTAAATCAACGAGCGACAAGCACGCACACTTCAGGCTATTTTCCAAGTGAAGTGATGTAAGGACGAAGTTCACACAGGCTACTCCCACGAAATTACGACACAAGAACAGTACTGGGATGACTTCAGGAACAGATAAGAAAGATGAGTTCTCGGTTAATTCAAATATCATTTCATTCAGAAAAAGTGGTTGCCGATAAAAAAGGAAAAAGATGTTTGCTTGTAGCAGCCTTCTTCAGTCTAAGTACCAAATGGAGAGATAATAGAATAAACGGTTAAATGTATTTGGTCGCAAACTATTGAACATGCCTAATGAAAGCTTACTTGGGACACGGTGTATAAGATAACTGAGAGAACGATCCGAAACCAACTGACCCCAAAGAAGCGTAGATTCATGTAGGCGAGAGCTTCAAGTACAAATATTTGCAGAAGCGTTAGAAGGAAAAACGACACGTTTGTTTTGAAAAATCCCTAAATAACAAGAAACAAAACAGAAGAGGGGCGATTTCATCACACTTGAAAGTGAGATAGCACTGGAAATGGAAACACAGTGGAACTTACAAGTAATGGTACAAAGCAAGCATTTATAATGGAATGCAAGATATTGTTCATGGAACAGTGAGAGATATAGTGATTATGATCCTTCAGTTGCTCTTATACCAGGATGGCATTCATCGATGAAATTTGGGCTGAACAGGGGATTTTTAGAGAAAGTCACAAGGTTGTTTAAAGTGGACTCGAAGCACAGACTGTATAATGAGCAAATAAACCGAGTTTCCCTGACGAGTGTCAGTCAGACGGTAGCCCTAGTGAATTCACTAATCAAAAATTACCAACAGCTCAACCGTAGACTGCACATTTGGTGCTAAGGATTGGTATGTGAGAAGGCAACATTTTTCATTACATTACGACGAATCTGGGGTCCAGTTGGTGAGCAAAAACTCAATGGTATGAAAACCTTCGAGTGGATGGGGTTGAGTAGCATGGAAAATTAATTTAAAAAATCGCGGGTGTATTAGGAGGAACGCCCAGTTTGTTTTTATTCTCAAGCTATTTCTTACTGGGATCGATGTTTGATATAATCTGGGCATCAACAAACTGCGCTTCTAATTTCGCGGGAGAGAGAAACATGGCTCTGTTTTGAGAAACTGTGGAAGAAAATGACTGAAGAATATTGTGAGTGGAAAGTTGTGAGTGGTCCGAGGTTATGTTTTGTGTCATAAACTGCCTATTAGAAGGCACCACAAACGCCTGAAGATATCCTAGCGAAAAAAAAACGAAATAGTCAAGAATAAAGACATGACCAACAGTCTGCATGTGATCGTTGAAATTCAAATTCCAGTATGGAGACCAAGTGATCCCAACTGAGCTCGCGTGTAGGATCGCAAGACGTACCTGAAAATCAATGTCCATGTTGTTATTGTTGTCATTTTATGTCCAGAATGCCTGAATGAGTATCGTGAGTTGTATATATCTCAGAATGATCGCGATACGCCAGCCAAATTTCAAACCCCGCCCACTTATATTCTCTTATTGACAATACGGGATATATACCTCAAATGTCACTTAGAAACAGCGTAAATATGGACGCGGATCAATTGTGTACATATGGCCAAACAGGTTCGCTTTGTAAAGGTACGTATACAATCCCGATCACATTTTCAGGTCTCACACAATGCATATCCCAGTGCATGGATAGAAGCGGTGCCCACTATAATCGCATCTAGTGCATATACCACATCTACTCTACGTACCAGTTTTGTATCGCACACTGCAATTCACACGTGGCATTCACCAGAGCGGAATTTCAGCTGTTTTGAAGAACAACGGTAAAGGTCAAACAGTGCCAGTGCTCAGTGAAGCAAAACGCAGATAAACACGCTCGACCTTGTACATAATGATGAGGTGAGGATGTTTACGTCAAACTACAGCCCACAGATAAGGAATGGGTGGGTAGATGTTTAACATCAACAAAATGTATCCTTATCCACGGAAGACTAATACACTGTTACTTAGATTACGCTAAAACCTATTATGGAACCAACATTTGTTACTTAGAAAACACGCAGTTAAGGACATGGATGTATTGTACACATATGGCCAGACAGGTCCACTTTGCGAAGGTATGTATACAACTCCAATCTTATTTTTAGGTATCACACAACGCATATTAGAAGCGGCGCCCACTAAAATTGAACCGAGTGCATCTACCATATCTACTCTACGTGGTAATTTTGTATCGCACATTGTACTTCACATACCTGTTCCGGACAACTGCACAGCATTCACCAGTGTGGAATTTCAGCCGATTTGAAAAACAACAGTTAAGGTCAAACAGTGGTAGTGCTCAGTGAAGCAAAACTCGGGGTAACACATCCAGCCTAGCAAAATACGAGGCAAATACGTCAAACTTCAGCCTTCGGATAAGGAACGGGGGCGTGAGTGAGCAACATCGACAAACTGTAGCCGTATCAAAGAGAGGATAATACGTTGTCGCTTAGATCACGTTAGAACAGGAAAGTCTGAATCAATTATGGAGCCAACACCTGAGTCTACCATACAAATGGACTCCGGCCTGACGCGATAGAGTTTGGGAGCCACTACAAGGAAATTCAAATAAATCACGGTTGTACGGCAGTGAAGCATCAGTGTTAAACACTGGTGTTATGCTGTCGATGATCATGATAAGCATGGGGAAGTAAAATTCCACTTAATTCACAGCACCCCGAAATGCACTCGAGTCACATGTTGCACCTTAGCAATATGCAATAGAACTTTGCTAGATCGAACATCCCTCTATACCTCTCTGTACAACCTTGACTAATCTCACACTTTTACATCCTCCGGTAAATTTGCCAATCAACAGCTTGCACAAACGAAATCCTTATATGCACAACAAGGCACCAAGTACTCTCATGTATACTTGTGGGCGGCCCATGCATTGTAACGAATATTACATTCATATAGCAGGAGGATGTTAACGCAAGCCGGGATACATACAGTCGGACACCAATTATTGTATAAAACACAGAAATGCGAGTAGCATGGGACGATCTCATGTTGGGTCCACCGATTTTCACTCACTGAAGACGTTTTCTGTGATTGGATTGGGCCGTCGTGTACCAGCGCTTAACACTGACAAAAGACATTGGCATTTCTTCGTGTTCAGATGTCTCCACAATATGTGCGGATAAAACTCAGATTTCGATAGGAGTCTTAGAGGATCTCCGTAGAAATCGAAAACCGACTCGGTTTCAAGTTGAGCTTCACCAAAGAAGGTAAAACTCGGAAGGTTGCACATCTCTTGGGAATCCAGTGACATGATTCCAATCGATTCATTTAGATAATTTCACTGAGACGTGCAATCAAAGCTGCCACGATGCTCCCGTTAAGAAAACGTCATCAATGAGGCACGTATCTGTTTGATTCTTAAGTGGAAATATCAGAAAACCAAATCCCACCTAAGGAATTTATGCGATTTGGAGACCAAGAGTTATCAAACCGTGCCTATGAAGCCATGAGAAAAGTTTGATGCTGCGCAAGTGTTGATGGAAACAGCGGAATAGTGCGCTGGCATCCGGTTAGGAATGGTTTCTGTGCGTGTATGGGTCAACTAGCACAGCCGAGGTGAACAGTTAGTATAGCATGGCTTGTCAAAGAGCCATTCAGGTTTACCAATGTGATGGCGATGCAATAAGCAAACGATCCTGCAAAAACGCTGGATTTATTGCAGACTATTACTATTATGCATTGTTACTTGTCTGTCAGATTCTCATGAGTTGTGTGAGACATTTACAATGGTGGTACGATACTGATGGTTGCCCAAAAATTCAATCAAACTGCATTTAGTATGTATAAATGGCGCCCTCCCCTATCAAGTGCAAACCGAAGAGTCCACAGAAAACAACGTTATAACAGCGATGGATAGCAGATATTAGCGACATTGGACTGACGAGCCACGGCAACAAGTCCGTTACAATTGACTGATAAATAGCCGCCAAATATAGAAGGACTTGTTGGTTACCATCCCCTCAACGTTTAGAGCCACGGCACAAGTCCGTTACAATTGACTGATAAATAGCTGCCACATATAGAAGGACTTGTTGGTTACCATCCCCTCAACGTTTATCTTTGACCACTTTACCAGAGTTTGGTTACCACCCCATCAACGTTTATCTTCAACCGCTTTCA
>NW_008752399.1:48524-59735 GCF_000715545.1 Opisthorchis viverrini
GACCAATTATTGATTAATGCAGAGACGATTCCATGTCAAATTTTCCGAAAAGTGCCCCAAATTACTGCACCCAATGAGGTATGGGACTTCAGAGTAAACAAAAGCTGTCGCACCAGACGATTGGTCAGTTCAGAGAGGTACGTCGGAAACGCAACACGATGTGCCATGAAAGAAAATGGCGAGACATACCGCCAAATCTGATACTGCCGTTTGGAATGACACAACGGACTGATCGAAAAGATTCTTGTAAACGTTCAATCCTTTAACCAATGCGTCTAATCGTTGTCGTTCGAGAATTCGGAGATTCTGTATGGACTGGACAGAAAAGGTGTGCAGAGAAATGTAAGTGAGGTAGGTCATTTGAGCATGTAGAGCGTGGGTGTTGAGACAGTGTAAGAGAAATGTTGAAAAGTGAATAAATTTCCTCCGTTTTAAAGTAGTTAATGAAGAGACATTTTCTAGTCTGTTAATGACACTAAAATTAATCACAATTTTGAGGGTGAAATGGGTTTACAACCTCCTTATGAGGGTCCACTCGCAGTTATAAGTCGTTACCCCAGATACTTCACCATTCAGTTACGTGATAAGACTGATACAGTTAGTATTGATCGTCTGAAACCAGCTTATACTGATTGTATTGATTCACCCTCAAAAGTGACAGAATTACCGAACTGCAAGTTTAAGTCCGACTCAACGGAATCAACAACGACCTCGTCGTCAGCCCAATTCACTCCGACTACTAGCACACGCATCACACGTTCTGGCAGACACGTTCACTGGCCAGACCGTTTCGTCCCAACTTAACGACCTTTGCATTGTATTGAAAACTATTTTTCACTTTTACCAGCGGGAGAGTATTTGTTGGTTACCATCCCCTCAACGTTTATCTTCGACCACTTTACCAGAGTTTGGTTACCATCCTTTCAACGTCTATCTTTGACCACTTTACCAGAGTTTGCTTACCACCCCATCAACGTTTATCTTCAACCGCTTTCACAGTCCGATTACTATCTCATTAATGTTTACCTTCATCCACTCATATAATCTGTTCAACGCATGCACACCCGCTGTTTCATTCCTGTCCGCATTAAGACGAACATGCGCCCCACGACTAACCAAGAGTGTTGGAATCTTATCCTAAGACAAACAATGCAAGCGCATCCTCACTCACAACATATATATATGCGGAACAACGATCCCACAGCCCGACGCTTGTCAGTTCACACAGCGCCTTGACCAGACCATTTCAAGCCGACGCACGACTCACTGTGCAGGAAAAGTCTGGGCTCGAAATCGTTTTGGATTAAACGACAAAGAACAGGCCAGATTTCAACACACTCGGTCAAGACCACATTCAATTCCACGGCGTCCCACAAACATTGGCTGCATCGGCTACAACTTATCAAACGAAGAACTTGATAAGTCTCATACTTCTTTTGTCCATTATTCAGTTGTAATTTGTGTCTCTGGTAGCCACTATACATAACTGTTTATTGTTAGTGCTATTTCACCTTCTGATATTACTTCGAGTAAAAATACAATAGCACCTACAGACTTGATAGTGTATACTGTACTGCCATGCAATCAAGAATTTGGAGGGAGGAATTTGAAACTCAGTGCGATAAATTGCTTGATAGCGGATAGTAATCAACAAGCGCAAGCAGTTGTTGCAAGCTGTTTGATACCACTTCGACGGTCCCAAAGAGTTTGTCTTAATGCCAAGTGAGCGAAAACTATAATTTGCCAACGATGGACGCACTTAACACGACAGCTGGTCAATAAAGCCATTCCAGTTATGAAAGTTACGGTTTGAGTCTCTGAAAGGCCCTAAGATAAACTTGAAAGGGGGAACACTGGGTGGACACGTTTTTTCAATGATTAATTCTGGTCGATTTGGGTTATATATGGAATTAAATTTAAAGCAGTGAGCCAATTACAACAAAGCAAAGATGGGATTCGGAAAATCAGCGTGTCGATCATGGCCAAGGTAACCCAACATTAAGCCATCTGTAGAAGATATAACCTGGTGTGTTATCGTGAGACAAGAAATAAATACCAGGTCAGTTTAGCTGGGGGTTTAGGCCAATTCATTTTCTGCGTAGGCAGTAATTACCAAGGCAAAATGACTGCTTCAGATTGGTTTAAAAGACGATCCAAAAACTTTCCTGACGAAATAGCGGTTGGATGCTTCAACCATGAGTTCTGTTCAGTCAGGTAATAGGAGCTTACCTCGATAGACTGGTCTACTCATGTACACAGTGATCCTTGAGTATCACTGCAGAACAAAGCCAATTTAATCAAGCGCGAGTGTGCTGGAGTCGATCAGGTTGGAACTCATTAGCGATAAGTGCTCTGCCATTACACTTTGGCCCAAAAAACCTGATGAACACAGAACATGTGTTTGACGATGTCTCGCTCTACCCATAGTGTACCATAGTAGACAAGCCATTGATGGCAACAAGTAGCTATGAGATATGCCGGCTGACGACGTTTAGTGCTGCAGCATCAAATCGCCTGCCCCTTAATGGAAGACAGCGCTGGTTTGACAAGAAATACCAGATACAGCTTACTCAAAAGAAAGGTCATACTGACTCTACTCTCGTTTGCGTACTGGCCACCTCGCAACCTACTCTCTGACAGTGTAAAGATCAGTTCACTGCTTGTAGTAAGCCTTCCCGACAAGCATCGATACAAATGGCGGAAACAGGTTTAAGCACCACTGCAGGTAGCTGAATATTTAACAGAAAACAATGACCATAAAGGTCTAAAGCGGGCCAATACAGCTGAGGCTGACAATAGGAGTGGTAATAGACCGAGCGTGACGTTTTGCGGTGAACAAATGGGAAGACGATGCACAGCCACTGGGTACAACAAACTACCAAAATGTTCCATCGACTAACGCGTAAAACCTGGAAACTGAGAACTTGCGATTTCAAAAGTTAACTCACGTCGCGGTCTGAATAGGTTGTTTGTTAGTGCGTATGCAGTAAATATGCATATGCAGATAAAATCAAAACGTTATCTTTCGGCGATTGGACCAAATGATATTCTTCGACTAACTAGCATGGGGGATATTGGCTGAACGACCACGCACGAGATGAAATAGACTACACTTCCTCGGGCATCAATAAATTACATCACCATATGTTAAAAGTACAGGTTACAGTTGAACCAACCAGTTCATGCATTTTTTTCCGAAGCTCTTCAAAATCCTGTACGTACGCTGCGCGTTTGGCTAAATCGTCCGCCTCTTTTGGATCAGCAGTGTTTTGATCAACTTCAGCCACATAGAGTGGCTTTAGATGTTTTTTAACTTCCTCAGGATTTTTGTGAAGTGCCCGAAACGCTTCCTGTCGGGAAACGATTAAATTAAACGGTTTCAACACTAACTTACTGTGGCATCTTGACCACCAAAATGTCCGAGGATCGTCCTTCCACCAGGATGACGATACTGCCAGTGAGTCACGTCATAAACGCTGTTTTCAATAACAATCCACCTATCTGACACTGAAGTGTGCTTCTTCACCTCACTCCAAGGAACCGCTTGGTTTTCGTTTCTTTCTGGCTTGTCCATCTAAAACTAATGGAAGCACAGAGCAGGCATTCAGACATACTGGATTTATTGAAATGGTCTTCGAGGAAGTATTGAAAGAGCTAAGCAACGGGGCATCCGAGGGCTTAACGATTGATTAGCAGGTAAAATGTGTCAAACCAACGAAAAGATTGTTTCAAAGGTGGCAAAGAAGAGGTTAGAAATTTCAGTCTGAGAGAACGGTTTACCCTATATATACGCAAGATTTCCAGCAGAGAATCATAGTTGTGTGGTCTAAAGTACTTAAGGTCCACACCCTTTCCTCAACATGTAGTAGAAAGTCTCAGAACAAGATGACCACTCTCAGCAAAACATTTCAGGGTATATCCAGAGTGTCCGCTGCGAGCAAAACTTCTCGAGAATGTAGCTAATCGAACCCACATATTATGCAACCAGTTTAGGACAAGCCACAGCGGTGATTATGGTGTAACCAAACCTGTTAAGACCAACTTTGCAACATTGTAGTCCGTGAGGCTTTCAGAAAACCCTAATGTGGGAAGCTTAGGAAAAGAGTACTACCAAGCAGGAACTAATGTCTGTCCTTACTTGTGAAGATACTCACTGTGAACAGACAAGATCCGTGTGCCAACTTGTCGGCCAATAAATTGACACGGACCTATCAACCACAGACACCGTAGTCTGATGAAAGGCGCTCAAGTTTGACCAGCCTCTTAGGCCTCTCGGATATGGTTACATGGATGGTAGTTCAGACAAACCGTCTAAACGTACCAAGTGGCTTCAAGTGATCCTACACAGAATTCTCATCGTTGAGCTGAAACTGCGTGGAATGCATGGCTAATTCGCTGATCGGATCAGTGACACCGTATGACTCACACGTGGTGAGTCGCTGTTTGTAGAAGCTGTAGCATCCAGCTAGGTTCGGCGTCGGGCTGCACTTCATACTTTACTGAATGCCTACTCTCGGCAGCGCACTCAGCCTGTTAGTTAACCTCGAACCCTGTGGTCACGCCACCGTCAGCATGCTCTGTTTTGTATAATCCACCTGGTTGAATCCCGTTATGGTATGGGGTTGGCTGCAAACAATCGCACAAGAGGAAAGCACAGACACCAAATATACTCATCGAACGAACTTCTTCGAACTTCGGCTTTTAGCTGGCCAACCATAAGCCAGAATAACAAGAGTTCTTGTTAATAAAAGAAGCAGGGCGAATTTAAACCGAAAGTGCTTTGCTTGACTTCCAGGAAATGCATCATGAGAGGATACGCCGGTACAAACAACAATTGATTGCCGTACCAACGTGTACACATCGCAATTCGGCCAGTAAAACTAACGGTGCAGAAACAATCATTTCCTGGAACCGAGTTAAGTAGGTGAATCTCAGTTGTGGAGGTGAGGGCAGGTTCCTCTGGTAAGTGAAAAGTGAAGAGAAAATGGCGAAATGATGGAACAACTCGACATTCATCCCTGTGAAACTTGAGGGATGTGAACTGACCACCGCCACAGGCACAGTGAGGCAAGACGTAGGATTTCCGATGAAAAAATTATGATCTCGTTCTTTAAGGACATGTAACCGATCTGACCTGCGTTGTTCACCCACTAATTTAGCTGACGATGTTTTATTTAGCCGTAACTGTCTAACCTAGTCTTGGCCACGACCAGTAAAGTGCCAGGATGATATGGTAACCTGAGAGCTAATTACGTTTCCCTCTCAAGATATGCAGAAAAATAGCGAGCGTCTATTATACAACGGAAACAACGATGGAGGGACTGAGTGGTCGTTGGCCATTTTGCACCAATGGTACAACTGATGCCAGGGCTTTGACCCGGAGAACCCACTAAGTTGGACATCCAGAGCAGTACACATACTGAGAAGGTGGTTACAATCCAACGGTTACCTTCTAGCAATTGATTATAGAAACGAAATACATCGGAGACTTGACGATAAACTAGGCCCAAAAGTGCAAGATTCTTCTCGCATAAAACTTGTCTCCGTAAGGGGTGTGGTAATTCATGTTCACAGCCAAAAATGAATATAGCTTGGCAGTAGAGCTAATTGGCCAGACACAAAGAAATGGAATATGCGCCTGTTACGACCATTGATTTGAGTCGCGTCGATAGAGGCTTGTGTGCCACAAAATATGAAGTGCAGCAAAATGATTGGTAGAAAAATGAACACCAAGTTAGCAGAATAAAGATCTTGTCGGAACAGGAGAGATACAATAGACAACTGAAGCATGGATATTATTGGTTTGAATTTGAGCTACTTCAAAAATTGTTGCAGCAAGACACATTACTTAAGGTTGATCACCCTAGAAAACGTGTTTCCTTATCAAATGAGCTGGAGCAGTGGTAATCTTCAAGGTGCCAAACGCTCGGCTAACACTGCACGTTTACAGCAGGTTACATGCATGCCAACAGAACTCATCGAAACAAATGAGTCAGCCAGCCTCATAGATTAGTTTACAATTAAATTTAAGTTAATTTAATTAAATTTAATTAAGTTAAAATATGACTCCCAGTTCAGCGCTAGTCACACATCACAAGTATGACGCGTTGTCCCCCTAGACCCAAGCAAAGTAAGAACAATATTGTGCACGCAGTCTAAATTGACAAAGCGCTCATCAACAGAAATTAAAAAACTGCCCGACCGCCAATCAAATGTGCCCATTCTTAGCAAGCTGGAAGGTATATGAAGAATATAGACACCCGGTTCATCGGACAGAAGTATCGAGTCTTCACGGTACGACAACTATGACGTAGCGCAAATCCCAAAAGTGGGAATTTTCGACTCTGGAGCTGCCTACAACCTCAATGACTTGACAACACGCAGGAAACTTCATCTATTTAATTCAGCCAGGATATGTCGGTATCAACTGGAAGTTCACTGGAGATTAATGCGAGACACAACGCATCTGGAACAAAGAGGGCATCTGTTCTGTCTTTCAAATCTCCTAATATAGGTCGCCTGGAAAATGCTACCGATGAATGTATTAAGTATCAAACGTTGGGTGCAAGAATGCCTTGCCTGTACTGATTTTTGGAAAATTCACTGGAATACGGCAATGATTTTGAGTGTTTAGTTTTCATAGAGTCACATTCTGGAGGTCAGTTGATAGCGACAGAATCAAATGCAATCGTAGGATTAACATCACACCTAATACGTTTGGACCCATGGACATCACAGTCCATTTTGATGCTCTATATGCGATGGGATCTGAAGCATCTAATTTAAGGAAGTGAACAACACTGAACCATAACTAATGGCTTATCGATTACGCGTCACCTGGAATGTCACGTACCATCTGGAAAATCCGCCCCATCCCTCGCATTGATCTCAAATCAACGTCACTTTTCGGATTCTCCAAAACTCACTTACATGCGTGACTTGTGGACGAGAATGTTTGGTGCGGGGTCCCTCCACTCAATGTCAACCCGGTCGCTGCCTTCTTGATTCACAAAAAACGGCCAGACGCGCGATCCAGACACTTTTCACTAAAGCGCGAGACTTAGGAAAAGAACGGTTCAAGTTCTTTGATGGCTGACCGTATCGATCCCTGTCCATGCATACCATGTGACAGCTCATCACATCCTCAGCGCAGACACGCAAACAACCACGGTCACTTATTGACACAATTGCCAGAATCAGACATTCGAGTGTTTGCCTGCTGCAAATCGGTTTCACCTCCAAGCGTCTACCGCTTAACTAATTCCAAACCCGATTCTCTTTGGAAACGTGTCAATGGTTCTGCTCTCCGTTTACAACTCAAAGATCCACAATACGAACAGCACACCAGTTCGCCAGACGAGACCGCGATGACGTATAAGTCAACACAACAGATTGATCGAAGTGTTAGATCTTGTGTCACTCATATCCGATGAAGTTGTGCTCATTCCGATCGTAGAAGATTCCCGTAAACCGTTCACAGGCCACAATATCCACTAATATGATTTTATCGGATGCCAGACTAAAGATTTGTGCATTCTTGTCTAGGTTTCCTACCCGTATACATGGCAGCTAGATCCCCCTCATATTTATTTTTGCACCAAACGTGCGTGTTATTCGGACTTTCGCGCTGCAAAATGCATTATATCGTCTCGTGTTTCACCGAGGCGCTTTCTATATACTAAGTTTGGATGAGCATTCAAACTACATCCCTTGTATCCCACAGACCCGCTTGGCAAGTCTGATTACCGCAAGCCCTTAAAGTATCACCTGCACCCGTATGCTAAGTCAAACGGTGATACCTAAGTAGAGAAACGCTTCGAGAAGAAACAAATGGAAAACAAGTTTTCCAGCTTCCCTTTCAAGTCGGAATTGCGACTGTTGACACACCTTTGTAACATGGTGTTAAACCTTTCCGTTTATCTGATGACTTGATAATGATACGGAGATGTTCGTAATCAGTAGATTCCTCAGTTCTCCATCATCATTTTAAACTTCCTTGATTTTTCACGTATTGCAACCCATACGATAACATTTTTCCTGAAGGCACGTTACCATTCGGCATGAAGTCGTGGTCGACTCAAACAGCCGTGTAGAATAATTCATAACGACGACTGAGTGTATCCTGTTTGGGCTTGACGGTGAGGAACTGAACTCACATATCCCCTATACTTATGCCGATCGGCAAAGTATGGCTGAGTGTATCAGCGGTCTTTGTCTCTCCGTTTCTTTCATTGCTGGCCATCCGGACGAACAGTGACTGACATTCTAGTGCGTTTGCGGCCACAATAGGTCACAGCAAATACTCACAAATCCGGTCCTGGCCGATATGTACTCGATAATGTCACTCACAGCAGGCGGTGCCCACGTTCCATTGGGTTTTCAAGCCATTGCGGATGTTCACTTTAGACATATGCATTTCACCTTCCGCAACCAGAGCACTGCAGTAGGTCAGGTGTTGCTGCTTTGAGACGGTGATCCAAACATTAGATGCTAAATTAAGCCTTAGGATGCGGAATACATCATTTTAAGGTTCGTTTCTCTTTAACCAAACAATGCACCCAAATCTGCAAAGTTGGTTGAGCCTACAAGTTCATCAGCCTCCCAATCGAGTCGGGGAAGCGAGTCTTAGACAGCACTGTCCTGACCACCGGCATACTGTACCGCAAAGTTGAATTACTGAAACTTCATTAACTATCTGGCTAGTCTTCTTAGCTGGCATGTCTTGACGGTGAATTGTCTAGCAGCACGTTACTTGCTTTATTTGCCAATACCCAAGAAACTTGAGACGTTCTTTCCCGTTTGCCAAATACCTTTCGTTGTTGTAAACAACCGCCTCGCATATCCCATGAGTCCTGACAGGTGCGACAGAAGCGCCCCATTTCCGATGCCAATAATGCCTACTGCATGAAATTCACCAGTGGCTTGATATGATCCACTACACATAAAACCGAAACACCCACCTTATGCATGGAATATCTCTACAACCTTATGCATGGCATACTCCCAGTAAACTGGCCAGGTGTAATCGCTTTCTTGTGGTCGCGCTTTCCCCAAGAGGACCCAAAGAAAGCGGGTGAAGTCGGTACTCAAAATTAACGTTTGCCTCTTATATTACATTATATTCCGTGACACGTGCCATGCTTCATTGAGAATTTGGATGACGAAGCTCCTTCGAATTCGCCCGTCGCGTGTTCCGTGAAGAAGACTGTCTTTGGTTAACCAGCCGGCTTCAAGATAGGTCTGTAGACCGAGGACAAATCGACATCGGTCCCCTCGCATTGAAACGGACCATAGAAGTTGTGGTAACAAGTGAATATAGTTCAGAGTGACCAACTCTCGAGAGTGTCTAAATGAGTTTTCCTCCGAAAATTAATAATGGAACAATTGGTATCATTACGACTGAATTTTAAAAGGATGAGGCTTCAAGCAGGTGGCATGGGAGGAAGACCTGTCTCTCAGAGCCAGCCACAGACCGCTCAATATAATAATATAAGTTGAGTATACAAGGCACTGGGGCAACCAACAAGGCGGCACATGAGCACGACGTAAAGCGGCTAGTGAGCAAAGTATTGAAACGCCTCTAGAACGTCAAGGTCAGAACAGATCTGATTACATGTATAAAACTCGCACCTTGTGGGTTGCGCTGGTTTCACTTTTTTCCTGCATATACCGCGGAAACGTAACGCAGCTTCCATTCATGATTGACATGTGTTACCGTTGGGTTTATGAACCTTATTTGATACGACGTGGGAAAATGTGGACACAGTTTTTTCAGGCGCGACAAATCTAATGGAAGTCCTCCATTCTGATAGGTATTGGTTTATGGCGTGCTCAGAAATATGGTATTCGCAATCAGCTTTGGAGTGTGTTTTGATCAAGTGACAGAGTACGGAATATTAGTGATGGTTTACACCATAACCTCTTTTAATCCATCAGGTCACACGCAGATAAGTTACATAAGGAAACAAGATTTTTAAGCCTTCTTAATATCGCCTTCTCATTTGCAAGCGTTTACTTTACTTATACGTACAACGGTGTTGAAGAACCCTGGGAAGAATTAGCAACGGTTGGAGTTGACTTTGACTGCTCCAGTGATCCTGTGCGGCGATAATCAGGCTGCCACTCATGATACACGTAGTACTCAAAATACAAAAAGGTTGTATCAACAGTTGGCTACTTGAATGCCCGTTAAAGGGTGGCTTAGGAGTCACTGTAAGTGACCGAGTGCCATGGCGTCAAATAATTCACAGTTCGTATCCGGAGTACCATGAAAATGTATTACTGATGATGATTAGTTAAAGTCGGTGGCAATTAAAAACTTTCTTAGAACCTGGTGAGCAAGCGACACCGTTTTGTTCGGTCACTCAGAAATGGCCTCGAACGCCCCAAACACACCCAACGCAACGGATTCCCCCTGGCTGTAGCCGAGTTAAATCGACATCGCAGTTCGTTGTCGTCACTCGTACGAACTAGTCCAACAAACGAGCTCCTTGGTGGCTAAGTCCTCACACTTCCAAAATTACGCAGCTACTCCTGGCCTGATCTGAGGCCTGTTGATCAAATGACGGTCAGAGCGTTCATGGGTAAATCTTACCGAGTGTAACCCCGTGTATCTCTATCTGAATATATTGCATGCATATCGAGTAGAAGCCCACCAACAATTATTTGCTGTGTCCACATACTACATCGGCGGCCTCAGGTCGTCCGAGGATGCATGATGTGGGTGGCATACCGCCTTGCATGATCAGACGTTTAAAGTCAAAATGAAATATGATTGGGGGGCTTGCGGGTAGCGCGGGTTGCACAAGCAGAGAACCATGTCATAAACAGTGGGGAATATCCGATGAAAAAAATAATAATAGGTTTCTTTCCCAACTTGTTTAGAAAAATGGGCATGAGGACCGACTAGTTCAAACACAGCCAGCTGGCAGAAAAAAAGCTGAAAAACATTGCTGGCCATGAGTGACCTTTGGCGGTTAGGTAAAGCCGTGGGCTAGAAGCACACCCAAAATTTCTCTGAAACCGTGGTTCGAAGAAGGAAAACTTTAACATAAATTTTTAACATTTGATGGTATTTTTTCGGGCGTATGAGATCTTCCCAAACGGCTGCAGTTTTGTTGAAAGTTGTTTAAATCTACTCAATCTCCACGATATTCAAAGCCCGCGATATTCATATTTTAATGCCTGCTAGGGCTGTTAAGCAGAATGTGG
>NW_008752399.1:60739-61941 GCF_000715545.1 Opisthorchis viverrini
TCCACCGCATGGCTCGCTTTGATAATGCAGCTGAGTAAGCGACTGTGCACCAAACACTAATCGCGTAGTTTTCGCCACGATTTGCAAATCTTGAAGCGAACAGATCCCAGTTTTGTCTCTTATTTGACTGTCCACTGGCTCCACATCACTCGAAAGTGGGCCATTCATGCACAACGTATGTTGGTACATTTTGGGAATGTGACCAACAACCGCCTGAAGAACACCAACGGGCGGTTGAAGAGGCGCGTGCATCACTCAGATAGACTGGAGCATGCCGTTCAGAAGGTCGCTCATCACAACGAATGGCTAATGCGCGAACATGAAATGCACACCACTTATTGTTGTGACCATGGAGAAATTCGGGAGGGAGACATCTACGTTCTACGTGTGGTTTCCCGGATGACGACATACGCCGCTAATCAGGTTCTCAGGCACATTGGAAAATGCACGCCAAATCTGATATACAAGCAGACAGATCGCTTCAAGGTGAGAAACCCATTGTTAGTGACAGTCAGTTTGTGGTACAAACCCCCAAATGTTCTCGGACAGTCAACACCTCGGCCGGAACCTGCACGTGCATATTTTACCAATCAATGTGGCTACCTTGTGTACACCAATTTTCAGTATTCAGTGGCCACTCGTTCCCATGCGGTAAGTTGATTGATCGAACATGCAGTGCCTAGGTCAAGGTTCAATCCATCAACGATGGCTGGCCGAATATAACCTACCGGAGGGAGGAGTACCTTTATCTCTGGTTCCAAAGCCAGAGCCATCACCAGTAGAGCATTTGCACAGGCAGCTTGATCGGTTGGTTGGCAAAATGAAGCTGCTGGAACCGCGTAAGGCTGCTGGGTGCACGAGGCGTCTGATTGTTCAAAGCCAGCTGATGTTGCGTCAAAATGCAATTAGTGCACAGCACAATCAGGCTCTGGTGTTAGATGGCAACCGCAACCAACCACGGTGGCGTTTGACGTCAAACAACGCTGTTCCCTGTGGTCTTTGTGGCCAGCCAACTGATCCTGATGATTGGTGGTCAACGTGATCGACTTCCATATCGCGGTCATTGCTGCGGCAATCGGCCCTGCCCACTGTGAGGAGAAAATCTTCAGGCGCGTCCACCAAGTGAGTGCACGTGTATAAATTAAACTATTCCCATTAGTTGCCGGTCAGTCTACCTACCGTTCAGCTAAAAGAGCTTGCTT
>NW_008752399.1:62707-62805 GCF_000715545.1 Opisthorchis viverrini
GTTGTGTAGCTACGAGCGTGTGTACGGGCCCGGCAGTTACTATAGGTAGCCACCGTAGATTACGTCGAATACAGTTGTGATGTTTACTTAAGGTAGCA
>NW_008752399.1:65723-66517 GCF_000715545.1 Opisthorchis viverrini
TCTCGCAGAAGATGCAGGCTGCCTAAACGATTTACAGTACTTTTGATCGTGAATTACTCGTAATTTACCTTGCCATTCGCCATTTCCGGCACTCGTTAGAGGGTAGATCGTTTACCATTCAAACCGACCATAAGCAACTCACCTATGCCTTCAACGCCAAACCTGATCGATATTCACCACGCGAGATACGCCATCTCGATAATATTTCACAGTTCACTACCGACATTCATTACACTCCATGTTCGGACAATGTCGTCGCAGATGCACTATCCCATCCTGACATCAACGCTCTTCACCCTTCCACGCAGCTGGACCTAGCCAAGCTGGCTAACCTTCAAAATAGTGATCCCAACTTTTTGCCCATTCTATCGTTCCCTTCATTTCAAGTCTCTTCAATTCCGTTACCCCTCCAATCCGGAACCATTTTAAGCGATATGTCCACCGGATCATCTCGCCCAATCGTCCCCGAAGCTTTTCGATGCGTTGTTTTCGATCACTTCCATGGATTTTCTCATCCAGGAATCAGAGCAACCATGAAGTTGATTAGCGCACGCTTTGTATGGCCCTTCATAAATAAGGACCAGACATCCTGGGCCAAAGATTGCATCGCCTGTCAACGCAGTAAAGTAACTCGGCATACAAACTCACCTATCGGTTCATTTGTCGTTCCTGATGCTTGATTCACACACGTCCATCTCGAAATTGTTGGCCCAAAATCCCCATCACACGGTTTCACGCATATACTTAACATGATCGAACGTTTTACCGTCGGCCAGTAGCTGTACCCATTTCGG
>NW_008752400.1:0-1293 GCF_000715545.1 Opisthorchis viverrini
AATGTTCACCACAGCTCCCTCACTGCTGGACATGTATACTCCAAAGTCATTGTAACATTCGTTGGTACAGTTGAACATTTGACTCACATCTGGCTCTGTTAGACTAGTTGGTTCAAGTACACCGTAAATTCCAAGAACTCGGTTGAGCCCACGGCCGAAATTCCAATGGTTACCCATTGGCTTACTTACACCAAGAGAAGCAGCATTGGTTTTCGGTGCTCTCCACTGCGATAGGCCGCAAGCACCCACTGACTTCCTCTAGCAGAGCTGGGGTTGTGTTGACGTTCCGAACGCCATCGATTCTGTCAAGTCCAAATGCATAGACCAAGTCATCCCGGTCGAATATATTTCACTCGATGGTTACTTAAGTGCAACACCAAGTTGACGTTTTGTGTTCAGGTTTGTACCGGATGGTGACAACTTTTCCTCTTGTTGGTTTCTGACTGGTGGGTCTTGCTGAGGAGAGTAACTACGGCATTCAGCTCTAGAACGACAAACAACAGAAAAGCTTTAAACCGTGGCGGTAATAGTCAAAAGACATCCCTGTCAGTATTTCTATAATAAAGTCCAACTGACGAGGATGCCAACGGGCTCTCCATCAAACTAGGAATGCAATCACTTAAAGGTTTACGTCGACAGTAGATAAAACTGCTGTCGATCGTTCGGCTGTTCATCAGTGGATAGATTTAACGCATCACCCTTTGGTTTTGTGGAAGACCTTCGACAGATCACGACCGGTCTTACCCTCCTTGGGACTTATCTGGTAAACGCAGTCCATGATTTTTCGTCCACCTCACATTCTTCTTGAGTACAAATTAAGCGAAATCAGCCAACTACCCTTAGTTGCATACGAATTTTTGTTTTCGACAGTGTTTTAACTGAATTCAGCCTGTAGTGTTTGTAATCCGTCGTCACATTTACCATTCTTCCTTCCTGTAAACCACACTTTGTAACTGTCGTNAACGCTCCGTTAAACTGTTTGTTGACTGCTGAACCAGTGGGACTAAATCTCTGTGTTTGTGTCAACTGTTGAACGTCGCAATAAATCCGTGACATTTTTCAGCCGTTGAATAATTTCCTACCGTGGAATATATCACTCACGCTGAGCCATCTGTGGGAAATTTCGACAAGTGAATATTTCCTTTCACAGCCAGTTAATTCGTTGGGTTCGGTGTAGTGGACTATTGGATCTACACATTCGTGAGTCCCCATTTGACTACTCATTCTTTTCCTATTGTGATTTTGTGCTTTTGTATTGGTTACTTTGCTTGTTAATTTACCCGAACACGCTGA
>NW_008752400.1:2192-20978 GCF_000715545.1 Opisthorchis viverrini
ATCCGATGCACCAGACCTTGCACTTTCTCCACAAAGCCTTCGAATTCGGGAAACGCCATGGCCGGCCAGTAATGGCGATCACTGCAACCGGCTCCTCTACCTGTCGCCTGTTCTTCGTATATGACCGCTCCACGTCCTTGAATTTTCTTATCGATACCGGTGCTGAGATTAGTGTAATTCCTCCTACTCGCAAGCACAACCTACAGCCGGTGGCATATACTATGCAGGCAGCCAACGGTACGAGCATTAAGGCCTATGGTGAAAAGCTTCTTACTCTCGATCTAGGTCTTCGCCGCCAGTTTCCGTGGGTTTTCATAGTAGCCGACGTTAAAATACCCATTATTGGTCTGGACTTCCTCACATCATTTGGTCTCACGGTTGATCTCCACAGACGGCAGTTGTTTGACAATTCGAGGACCCTCTCTATAAATGACAAAGCTTCATCCATTAATTCTATTGGAATCCGTCCAGCTTTACCGGATAACCGTTACACAGCACTGCTTCGTCAATTTCCAGAGATCCTGAGACCTGCTTCCAAGACCACTTCCGTAAAACATGATGTTTTCCACCACATCTCGACAAAGAGCCCACCCACCGCATCCCGCCCACGACGGTTAGCTCCGGAAAAGCTTGCCATAGCCAAGACCGAATTCCAACATTTGCTTCAACTGGGTATCATACGACCTTCATGCAGCCCTTGGTCATCTCCACTACGTATGGTCCCTAAAAAGTCCGAGGGAGATTGGAGACCATGTGGCGATTATCGCGCATTAAATCGTGTCACTATCCCGGACAAATACCCAATTCCGTATCTGTATGATTTTACCCTTACTCTCCACGTCAAACCTGTCTTCAGTAAATTAGACCTTGTCAGAGCATACCACCAGATACCTGTCGCTCCGGACAATATTCCCAAAACTGCTATCGCCACTCCATTCGGTCTATATGAACTCGTTCGTATGCCATTTGGGCTCAGAAATGCAGCTCAAACATTTCAACGATTCATGGATCAAGTTTTACGGGGATTAGACTTCGTCTACGCTTATATCGACGATGTACTTATCGCCAGTCGGTCAGAAGACGAGCATGTGCTTCACTTAAAGCAAGTTTTTGAAAGATTTCAGCAATATGGTATAGTCATCAATAGTAGTAAATGCCAATTTGGTGTTTCGTCACTAGAAATTCTAGGACATATTGTTGACTCAGACGGCATCCGTACTCTGCCATCTAAAGTTTCCGCCATTTGCGACTTTCCAGCTCCCAACAGCATTAAGAAGTTGAGACGTTTCCTTGGCCTTATCAATTACTACCGTCGCTTTATCCCTAACTGTGCCGAGGTTGTCCAACCGCTCACCGACCTACTCAGACTGAAAACGCGCAATTTCACCCTTACAGCGGAGGCCATTGCGTCATTTGAAACGGTTAAGGAAGTGTTAAATCAGACAACCAATTTGGCACATATAAATCCTGATCCGTCTACACCTCTTTTCCTGGTTACTGATGCCTCACAAACTGCAGTTGGCGCGGTTCTACAACAGGAGGTCAACGGTGAAATACAGCCTTTATCATTCTTCTCGCATCGCTTACAACCTGCACAGACTCGATATAGCACTTTTGGCCGTGAACTTCTCGCAATCTACTTAGCTGTTCGGCACTTCCGACATATTTTGGAAAGCCGACACTTCGTGATTCTCACAGATCATAAGCCGCTCACTTTTGCACTCAACGCGACATCTGATCGTTATTCACCGAGGGAAACTAGGCAGTTGGATTATATCAGCCAATTCACTAGTGACATCCGGCATATTAGTGGTCGCAGCAATTTAGTTGCAGATGCCTTATCCCGTGCCCATATAAACCACTTGGTACACGCTCCGTTCGATCTGCAATTAATAGCTGAGAGCCAAAAGCAGGACGAAGAATTACAAGAGCTTAGATCACATCCTTCCCTGAAGTTCGTTAATATGCCGCTCTTAAACTGTGATTCTAAAGTTCTGTGTGACATGTCCACTGGTAAACCTCGTCCATTTGTGCCTCAGAAATATCGTCGGTCAGTCTTCATGCATTTCCACTCCATTTCACACCCGAGTATCCGTTCCACCGCTCGATTAATTTGTGAACGTTTCTTGTGGCCTGGTATGCAGAAAGAGATCCGACAATGGGCAAAACAGTGCAAAACCTGTCAACTGAGTAAAGTCCATAAACACACGGTTACGCCACCCGGAAGTTTCAACTTGCCTACACGCCGTTTCCAACATATACATGTAGACATCGTTGGACCACTTCCACCATCCAACGAATGTTCCTATGTGTTAACAATAGTCGATCGCTTCACACGCTGGCCTCAAGCGACCCCCATGCGCGATTGTTCGTCCGAAACCGTTGCCAGATACCTTGTCGATTCTTGGGTATCCTATTTTGGTGTCCCTGAGAGCATCACTACAGATCGTGGGAGTCAGTTTACCTGTTCCTTGTTTCGTGAACTGAACCAGCTATTAGGATGCAACCATTTCAAAACTACAGCTTACAATCCTGCAGCCAACGGCTTAGTCGAACGTCTTCATCGACAACTGAAAGCCGCCATTATGGCTAAATCATCATCACAGCTGTGGACCGAATCGATACCAGTGATATTACTTGGCATTCGCAATACCGTGAAGGAGGATATTGGTTGCACTCCAGCCCAACTTGTCTATGGACAAACGCTACGTCTTCCCGGAGATATGGTATGTGTATCCACACCCAATGAAGACCTCTCACCATCGACATACGTCAGTCGACTGCAAGATCATATGCGTACTCTTCGCCCGTCTGACACTCGGAAATCCGGTCGACGCACACATTTGGATCCCGGTTTATCTTCTTGTACACATGTATTTGTCCGTGTTGACAGCGTCAAACGACCGTTGCAATATCCGTATGATGGTCCGTTTAAAGTCATTTCTCGCAAGGACAAGTACTTTGTGATTGAGAGGAACGGAAAACCGGACTCCGTCAGTATCGACAGACTCAAAGTTGCATTCATCGATGACGAGTCTCACTCAGATCCCCCTACTGTAGTCACTCTACCCACAAGTTCCCAAACCTCCAGTACAGCCATCCCAGGGAACCCCGAACATATAGCACGACGTATTGACGATCACCCGTTACCTATCCTGAAGCAAACACGTGTTGGTCGAACCTGCAAGACTCCTGTTCGCTTCGCAGACTACACCCCTTGAGTTTTGTCACATTATCGAGCGTCATTCCCTTTTATTATTCCTGACGCTCTAGGGGGGGAGTACTGTAGTGTCTGTAATCCGTTGTCACATTTACCATTCTTCCTGAACTTGAACCACACTTTGTAACTGTCGTTCACATTGTATCATGACGTTTGTTTTAATGTTACGAATACACAATTTTCCGGCGCGACCTGCTGACTTCTTGCTGAACGACTGTATTTACGCCCGTTGAACTGTTTGTTGACTGTTGAACCAGTGGGACTAAATCTCTGTGTTTGTGTCAACTGTTGAACGTCGCAATAAATCCGTGACATTTTTCAGCCGTGAATAATTTTCCTACCGTGGAATATATCACTCACGCTGAGCCATCTGTGGGAAATTTCGACAAGTGAATATTTCCTTTCACAGCCAGTTACTGCGTTGGGTTCGGTGTAGTGGACTATTGGATCTACACATTCGTGAGTCCCCATTTGACTACTCATTCTTTTCCTATTGTGATTTTGTGCTTTTGTATTGGTTACTTTGCTTGTTAATTTACCCGAACACGCTGATGGGGTCCTATTCCGCTACAAGCCGAATCCCTTCGACGGAATATGCCGTACCAGACCGCCTCGTAGTTCACTTGGTGTGATAATCGATGCATCGCGGCACATTGAAGACGACCATAATAGACAAGCAAACCAACTGGATTCAATGGAGTCTCCAGTCGAGGCGAACTTTGTATGCAAATGTGGGCTTTGGGCGAACTTTTTTATAGTTTACTGTGATTTCGAGATATCTTCAACTAAAAAATATGTAGAAGGAACATGACGTCTCGTAAACAGCGGGCCTTTAGTTACTCTCATGGCTTATGTTGTATTTATTTAAAGCGTATAATTTACAGCATATTCTCCTTTTTCCGATATACCTCGGGGCACTTTGGGCACACTTCGCAGAGTTCTCATAAACGTGAGAAATCTCACATTCAACCACATAAGTATTGAAATGAGGAAGTTCAAATACGGCGGAAGCTATTGTTTACACTTTCAAACATGCATGTCTGTTTTCAGCTTTCCGTTTAACGTTCCACATGAAACGGAATCCGGTTCACATGCACCGGAATTCGGTGCACATTCACCGGAACCCATGTACTTATAAAGGGCACCAAAATGGCAGCGAATTACAGAATAAGGTGTCTGTCAAAGAGGATGAAAATTTAGATTTTCTTACAGAAATAGCAATATAGCCGGACAAATACGCACAGGCAGGACATCCTACAAGCTTTTCAGCTATGTTTGTGAAACAGTAAAACCAGAAACAGAAATGTGCATTTGACAATTTGTCTTTGCTTGGACCAACTTTAGCATAGTTTTAAGGGTTTAATGGAATACCGGTTGCAGTGTTAGGTATAAACAGAATGGAACAGCTAAGGGCTTCCTTTTTGAGGGCTCATTGGCTTGGGATAATTTTAATGGCAGTCTGCGACTCACCAAATGATTGTGTGTATGTATCAGTCAGGTGATGAGATAGCGAACTTTTTGCTTTTGCCCGTGTTGTTTTGTTCAACATGATTTTAAACCACATAGAAGTTCAGTAGGGTTGAATTTGTGTTCAATCTGGGAAACCTATGAAAATGACCTTGCGTTTGCAACAATAAGATTAAGTGTGTTGGTTGTTGATCAGGTGGCTGTTGATCTGTCCGCCGGGCTTGGCAACTGGTTTGCAAACGTTTCGTCACCATACGAGGAGACATCATCAGTGAGTACCCGCCCGACTGCGCACTGATGATGTCTCCTCGTATGGTGACGAAACGTTTGCAAACCAGTTGCCAAGCTCGGCGGACAGATCAACAGCCACCTGATCAACAACCAACACACTTAATCTTATTGTTGCAAACGCAAGGTCATTTTCATAGTTGGCCACAACAGATCCTCAGAAGTTTGGCGAACTTATCAATTTTCCATGTTTCTTAAAACATAATGCTCTGATGTATCTGCCACCAAGTCCTTCCTTATCCCGTGTTCACCGCATTTAAATCGTTTCGGTTTAGGTATGACCGCGTCCGCGTCAGATATTACCCACCATTCGTGTGATTGCCCTATTTCCGCGCAGTTATGAGTACCCACAATTCCCATGAGTCACGTTTTTATTCTGAATATACCATTGTGATCATGCCTAACAGCATGCCATCAACCTACTGGGAATAAGAAGTGTCATTAACTAATATTTGCAGGTACCTCACCAAAGTGCCACCATTTCCAGTGCGAGCGTGTTCCAGGCGCATAGAGGACAGTGTCATTCCACTGATTTTGTATCGAAACTACATAGTACCAACCATTCTATTTTACCCTTTTTCACATGAACCCACCAACTCATCATGCAGCCGTTATACAGGTGAGGAGGAAGTATCGTTCAGCATAAGAAACACCATGTGCCAACTGGCGTAGAAAGTCCAACAATTTAACTTGGTTTGATGACTTCCGTGGCTTGGTCTACCTGCACGCCTGCTGCAACGATATGAAATCTTTTTCTACGCAACTTGCGAATGGCTGTTGGAGGTTGATTTTGCGCGGACAAAGACGAGCTTTTTATGGTTCAAATAATCTTCCAAAATATTTTCAAATCCGAAAAAGGAGAAAGCCCTTGGTGAAACAAACTTCCCCAAGTTCGAAGTGAATTGGTGTAGCCATATGTGAATATGATGGACCTGCGTTAGCTAGCTGGTGCGTCACTAAACTGAAAGTTGTGTATTCGTCTATGAAGCCGGATAGATTGGGCAGAAGTGTGAGCAGATGGAACCCAACACCGTGGTTCGAATGAATTTGTCTGTGTAGATGGTTCATGTGACCAAGTGGTTAACTGGCAGTCATTTGTAGGGGTGGGCGAATAAGGGAGGGGAACGTGCCGAGAATTGAGGATACCATTACACACAGTTAGTAAATCGGCTCAGAAACGTTTATGTACAAAGTGGCCGAGAAAGCCAAGGAGGAAGGCGAATTAACAGTTAGGGCTACGGAGTTCAGTAGCACAGTGACCGAGGAAATGAATGGTTATCTGATATTACATGCTGTGCAGTGGGGGTGCTTATTGATTTTAGACGTGGATGGGTCTAGAGAAATTAGCAGTACAAGGTATGCCCGGACAAGAGAATAGCGCAAAACGTCAGATGCACTGTCATGTTGTGTGTTTGGACGATGAAGTGATCCTAGCGTGATGCTGTTAGAGCGAATGGATGATACAGGCTATGTTGAGTGAATTGTGTCAGAGGTGAATCTGTGTTTGCTTACGCATGAGAGGTTAGATGATGTCTTGAATTCTTAAGAGGATTTCCTGTGATTCATGCTATAACCAGGATTAGCTGAAGCCAGCGGCATATGTAGTGTATACAACACATTCCTCCCCTAATCTTCTGTAAATAATTGCCAGTCTCAGAAATCCGACGCCCATTGTTCCTAAACGCAGATGCTCACTGAACAATGTGCACGAACGCAACGTCGGAAGCTTTATATGTCCTTAGTTGTAAGGATCCTTCTGAATGCACTGGCTACAGAATACCACACTTCTTATGAAGGCTTTTCATATTTCAAAATAGCGTCGCACGTTAGCAGGCGGTTTACAAAACATCGATCGTACAAAAATAAAGTCACTTCATGGATGTAAATAAGATAGCAATATGTGACTGAAAGATGATCCTTGAGTATGTTCGGCGAAACCGGACTAGGCAGCGGGTGACTTGTGACCCCTGTCATGGAAACGGACGCATAATTTTCGGCTATTTCCGACCCTCCAACTTTCGCTTGAGTTCGAAACTACATCGTCACTACAGCCGTCCTCAGCGTGAAATGGCGTCGACGGAAAGTGTGCAGCAACCGAATTCTCAACTAAAATCCTATACCCGCTGACATCGTCAATGCGGGGTGGACTGACGATGTCAGCGCGATTGGTGACGAGACGTTTCCACTCCAACCGCCAAGCTCGGCGAACGAACCAACAACCAAGCTGTGTACCCAGGCTACCTATATTCCACAACACTGACAACAGCAAAACTTCCCCTCTGAATGTTGCGGGTTTGGAAAGAAGTGTGTACTAAGGGCAAGCAAACCCCGGTTTACTTACAGGATGATCCCTTTCGAACAATTAGCAGACCTTTTATGCTACCCACAGGTCAAAGGCAGAATACATGTGGTGCGATTTAAAATGTATTGAAGCCTTCCAGTTAGAACCTCCTTACGGGTTTGTCCAGTTTGCTAAAAAGCGAAATGACCAATACAGAAGGGAATGCAGAATGAACAAAAGTCACGATATCTACTAAGTCTTTTGTATGTATTCTATTCACAGCAACAAATGAGGGGGAATGGAGCGGGAAACGGAGCCACATTTTCCAGAAAAGGGGAAAAATCGTAATAATAAAGCTTACCCTGGACATGTGTCTGACGCCTCGTACGGTGGCAGATCCACGAGCTCTCCGCTGCGTTTAAAAAGAACCAAAATTGTTGATTGTCTGTACACTTTGGTTTCCTAATCGAATGTACCGTGGAAAAAAAGTCAAGCTAAATTCGGCGAGAAATTGATAACGTTTGTTAGTTTAAGTTATTAATCTAATCAACACTCAAACTAAGTGAAACTTACTTTAGAGTTCTCATCCTCTTGTTCCCTCTGAAACACCAAAAATGGAAAGTAACAATTAAGACAATCTGGAATGCATAAAAAAACAGATAGTTTCATGGAAAACTATTATCTGCTGATATTGAATAGGCTATAGTTATTGCAAGTTTATTTTATCATTCCCACTACTGAGTCTAATTCCCGATCGTAGGATGATGACGAAGATAGGGGTCGGTTCTGAAGGGACCATGTTTCGCATCCAAGATATCACCTCCTCAACGTCGGTATTGATATGAATCAGGTCATTGAAATTCACGAGGGAATGAAGATAACCCATAAACACACCGAGTTCACAAAGATAAGTGGTGTGGATACAAACATCCAATTAACATTCCATTAATTGGTAGAATCCAAGATGTTACATGGTATATAGGTGCAAATTGTGTCTACCGGGAGGCGGATAACACAAAATGAGATGACCAAATGGAACCGAATCTGATAAATTTTTTTGATAAATCCGGATGAGCATTTTTTGCGCATACGGGCGAGAAAGATTGTGAGAGCGGAGTAGATTAGAGAATGAATGACGTCTTGAAAGGCGTCTAGTAGAACAACAAACGAAGTCGTCAGCCTAACTTAAAAAATAAACTAGGTAAATCTCTACAGTGACATTTCCGCGAATAGTGAGCACTTCAACCGGCTCACTGACTCAATTTTCAGTGAGCAATTTTGCGCTCTTTGTCGGTCTCATCCATTTGGTTCCCCTAATAGACCTGCGATCAAAACTGAGCATTTCCGGCCACGGATAATTTCTTTCTTGCGGTTTACACAGACGAAGAAAATGACAGATGACGTAAAGTCGAGAGAACTTTAAACTCAGCAAAGTATTGTCTAACAAATCCCCGTGAAACTTCACTCACCCAGGACCGTAGTTACAGATAAATATATGGTGCCATGGTTGAGAAGGGCATTCGGCGTAACCGCAGCCTATATGGGTAGTTTCGTTCCACACAGCCTGAAACATTAAGGTACGTATATCCGAAAACTTGCGAAGAAAAATACGAATCTTTCCACACACACACACACGCTGAAAACTGTAGAAACCCTTTTGAAATACAACAAAATAAATATTTTTTCTGTTTAAAGCAGATTACTCTGGTTACGGATGAAAACCAGATTCACGTACCTGAGTGTAATGTCCACACATACCCTTACACTCTCTTGTCGCATAATTGTAGTCTTGGTATTCCACGAACCATTCATCGTAAGCCCTAAAAGTGATGGACATAGATTGCGAAGCCGTTTCATCCCGAAAAGAAAACTAAGATACATAAAGAGTGTACATAATACTGCGTAATTGGTATATAACTAATAAGCACTTGACGACAATATTGTATGATATCCCTCAAAATCACGACAATCTGGGTCGGATGAAGGATTTACTGGCCACGCTGTCTTCATCTTAGAACAGAGAACGCCAAGAAAACTCCTTTCGCAACGTCACGTCATACAAACACGCATTTGACAAACATCTATGTTCTACACGGAAGTCCGCTTGTGTTTTTTATCGTAAAAGATCGTTTAGTTGGAGTGAAGAGAAGTCACACGAGAGTTTATAGCACGGCCAATAGAGCAGAAGAGGGAACCAGCTATCAGATATCAACCACGGTCGGATAATTTTCGCCCATACTTTTTAGAAAGCCATGGAAAAGCAACGGTGGCACACGTTGCTTCTCTTGGAATGTGCATCAAATTTGCGATTCACCTGCTCGTAATGACCATTCGTGTAGTCTTTGAAAGCAGCTGTTTGGTACAGAGTAAAACAGCTAAGGTGAGTTCGGACAGAATATTTCGTGGCTCTTTGGGACCAGGCGCAGAAGCACATAAAGGTAGGTGAATATGATCACATTCACTCAAAGAATGCGTTCTAAAATCCCAATGAGAGAAAGCTGATCGAACTAAAAGCCTTTGCCAATGAGAGCACGTTGTCATATGGAGTGGAAGTAGATGGGCAAGAACACTATGAATGTTTTGGTATTAACTGTCGATTCAGTCAGTATTGCGGAAACAACAAAAGTCTGTTTGGTCCACTGAACAAAAATCTCAATGCTGCTTGCTGGTCGTTCAGTGTGGCCGGTGTGGACCTCTCAGACCATCATTGACATAGAATAGAATGAAGCAGCAATTCGGAGTCAAGAGACGTCTCTGAGGCTTGACGAAATCGCACATCTACGATGGATTTCGACCACTTCTGAATCCAAATATCAACGTATATTCTTCTTCACACGAGTATCGTTTCAACTGAAACTTTGGAGAACACAGCGTCAAACTTGGCAAACTCGTAATATATTGTTGAACAAATTAGTCATCGTGTGTAGAAATAGGACACGTACGCTTCGGGCGAATTGAAGCGGAATAAAGTCAGGTAATTCAGTGAATAATTCTAACCAGATTTAGAAAATGAAGATGAAATTTGCTATAAATTATTTGTGTTAATTTCAGTTGTGAAGTAGACATTTGCATTGAGACGATGAAATTAGCAAATACGTTTGTCGAACACCACCATGAGTCATAAAATTTCTAGTAATGAATTTAGAGAATGAAAGTGGCTCACCCCCATAAGCTATTGCACCCAATTACAGGTTCAAGTCATCGGGATTTTTGATTACTTGGCAATGACTAACAGACTTTGGCCCTTGTATGCCCGAAACTGAACAAAGCCTATATTGTCATTCGATAGACTGTTGGAATGCATAGGAAAATTGAAACTGCATCCTACTTAAACAGTCCAGCTGTTGTTAATTATACTGAGGTTAATCATACCTATTCACCATCCCCTCTGTGTCCAGGACGGGTTCACAATTTACCCAACATGGAAGGGCATTCACTACTGTTGTAGCAGAAAATTTAACCAATCTTAGCTAGCCGGTTTGAGTGAAGTCTACTTATTAGTAATATCAAGAATCAATATGTGGACCGTAATCTCCACTTACGTCTTCAAATCGTATCCTATCGCTCAATTTTGGCCGACCACACTGAACTTGCTGGTCTTGCGATTCTTGCGGTTGTCGTGCTCTGGTCTGCACTTGTTTGCCCACTTTTGCGCCTTCCTCGCCAACCCTTTATCCCATTTCTGAATTGGGAATTAATTTTCATATCTGTAACACTAAACGAATAGACCTACCACTAAAGGCATATATTTGGCACATGGATGGCCAGGAATCTCGCCTTTTTGCACTCTCAGTCTTCCATCATTGTGCAGATCAACAAACTGCATTAGGTCTGGTGTTTCCGAGGAAACAAAGCAGTAAAACACAGCGGTCACGTAGAATAAAATGAAGTTGATGTACATTTTTGTGGAGTCCTGGAACTGGTGTTCTGACTGTTACTTATATTCAGTATGAAAACAGTCAACGTTGGTAAGTAATCTTTAAAAAACAATCAGTTCTACTAATACCATATCGACAATCGTTGAGCATAAGTACAGCTGAACAATGACAGGTGGTCTCATCAGGGAGAAAGCAAGTTTTCCCGTTAGTGTGGAAATAAATCTTTTATGAACGTAGCCCACAAATAGTGGCTACATGTGATTTGTAGCTTATTTCCAGTACTTACAAAGGCCAGATATAAGCACGATTAACATTGTTTATCAATAAATTTTGGAATTCAAAAGATGCCAGAAATGTCAGTCACTTGTTCCATTGCGGGTGGTTTGTTTAAACGACCTTGAAATGAGCTGATCGGACTCCGAGAATAATGCTAAACAATCCTGTTAGACTGATTCAATAGTTTTTGTCGACGGGATAAAATGCAGTCGAGAGTGACAACTGTTTCGCTTATCCAGCCATACAGCGTGACAGCGCATGCGTATTGATTTCCTCAGATAAGTATCCATTCGCCCGGCTGATGTGGCTTTCAAAGTAGTCCCAAGCGATCAAAAATCTATCAAGAAAGTTAAGTGAGCCGTCACTGTATCCTCAATAATTGCGCTGAGCAACCTATGACAGATGAATCGGATCCTTAACTGAACGTTACTCTAATTGAAATCGCTTGTTTTCGCCTTATCGTTTCGGGTGCATTACCTTCTCTTTCGGTAGCTTGGTGTAGGCGGACGCCTTCGTGCCTGATGAATTTCAGTCTTCTGTAGTAAGATGCTGTCTTCAGTATTCGGTCCCAATCCCCTCTGTTTATAAGCCTTCCGGTGTGGTTGTCGATATGCACGTCACATCCGCACCTAGTGCGTGATCTTTGCAAATCTTGTAAAGCCTATTTGCCAGACACCTGACAAAAACTCGTGTGTACACTATATCCACGAGGCTATGGGAATGCTTGCTGTTGGGACCATGTTGGTTTTTACTCCGCCCAACTTGTTTACGAACTAATACAACCTCAAGAGGCCAGGTGTTGTTGACCTCTTCTTCTGTATTGAAGAGAAGTATCTTGATCATAGTGTGAAAATCAGGAATGCAAATCTGTCAATGACGTAGCGTGGACAAAACTGTAGATGTTTTGTCATTGGTTTCGAAACGGTCGGATGAATTCTACTGGATCTCTTTATCTACAGATGGAAATACTACTTAATATTATGCCAGGAAAATAGCCCCTTTAGGTTCACTAGGGTAATGCGTAAATTAATACTTGACTGGATACAAACACTACAAATCCAGTCAAGTGAATCGAATCGCCAGTATTTTAGAAAAAAAATGAAATGTTTTTGAGCACTCTCGACCAGTCGTTGACTTTACATTTGGGACGGAATCCGTGTACTGGAGAATGCCATGAAGGCCGTAGACATAGTTTCGTTTCCGGATGCGCTATAGCGGTGCATTCAGACAGGGCGCAATCGCAGCATACTTTGAGCCATCCATGTCAAACAAACAACGTAGTAGAAAGGGCGTTCATCTTTATCAGTTTGTAAGTTTGACAAATAGGAGTCCATGTTTTTGAGGAATACGCTAATTTCAAAACAATTTGGTTTTCACGAGAGACTCAACTGAATCTCTATAATATGTTTTTCTACAAGTGAATGTGCTGCACACAGACCGCCTCGTGATTCAGTTGGCACAATATTCGAGATATCGTTGCTCTCAGAATTTCCTAATATGTAAAATTCTCATCGGTTATTCTTCGCAATATTGGTGTTGTTTGATTCTGTGTTGATGCGAAAGGACATTCATGGATTACGTGGCCACAAGTTGCCGATTCCAGGCACTGAAAAATTCACTCTTTTGATACAAGCAATAGTTGACTGGCGGTGATGTGGTGTGCGCCCTCATATCCTCAGGTATTCGTGTATTTTGCGTTACCACATCCCATTAAGGACTGAGGTCATGGCGTCATGGAAATTTTCGCATTCATCTCTTGTTCACTCTTCCAGCACAGTATTCAACTAACTGGTTATTCGCTCGAATACATGTGCCTCATTCCGAAGCCAGCTAAAATGACGTTTGGGAGGCATTTCAAGTTGCTTTTTTGTAAGAGTTTGGGGCGCGCCTACTTGCTTATGTAATCTTGAATAAAATCTGAATTGCGGCTTGTAATTTTGATTCTTGTTGCAAAGGATCAGTTGCGATTGGGTGCTCTTAAGTCCCGTCATTCTCGCGTGTGGTTTGGCGAGTACTCTGTTTGTATGCAGGCGTTCTAACAGTGCGTGCCACTGGAGATTCTATCGCAATCTATTATATGGAATACTACGTATTGGGAAAGATTTAGTGCGTTTTATTTCAAGTTGTTTTAACTTTTATAGACCCAAAAACAATCATTTTCCATTACTAACAGGCCTCACGCGTGAGCATGATTCTTTATTTATGGTACATTCCTGGTTTCTAATTAAGAGGCATGTCTGACGCATAAAAACGCAGCCGTATGGCTAGCTGAGGTTGCCTATTTGCAAAACAGTGTTCTGAAGCAGTTGTCAAATAAAAGCAGTTCCATAGAGACACCATCGATAAAGTCAATCTCTTTGGCCACTGTGGGGCTTATTCCTGAAGTGCCTCTCGTTGGACCACGAATTTCCTATTACCTGTCAGGTCCTAACCCGTTTCGCATGACTAGAATCCGGTCGTAAATGAAACCGGTAAGCAAACGCTTGTTAGCTGTGCTGTTCAAGCCTGAATACTTTTCGATCAAGCCTGCTCGACTACTTGAGGATTCGCTCAACTTTGAGAGTGCCAGAAATCGAGCAGTTTTTCATGCATCGCGGAGGGAGACCGGAATTTCTACCTTAAATCTGTACAGTCATTTGTTTTCTGTGCGATAAATGATGCTTTTCAGGTACTTCTAAAAGCTAAGACACCCATGTGGCTAAAATCATAGGAACATTATGCAGCATTATTGGGAATACAATCCCCACGCCCCGCCGTTTGTGCCCCCACATCCAAGTGGATCAAACCCTTCAGATAACGATTTTGACAGGTTTTGAAAAAATTACAGCTTGCTGCGCTGTTGATAAAACTAGGTTATTCAGGGCGTACAAAGGCCTCCTTCAAACCGATCGATCAGAATTCCTATGTGAGTTTCAACACCTGATTTAGTTCAGTTTCAGAAATCTGGGAGGAGATAATACAGGTCTTCCGATTCGGAGCGATGCACGACCGTTCCCACCGTGTTTACTTTGTTAATGCATGTTCAAAAGTGCCCAGTGCCGCTACATATCTTAATTCTGGAGCAACCTACGTTGCCACAAGCTCCGCCTCGCAAAGTCAACTTTCCCAGTGTCCAACAGAAATACTTCCAAGATATTCTCTTCACGCGAGGTGGATGGTCCCGAATGGATCATCGTTTGGTACGAATGATGGTTTGTGTCGCCTTGAGGAAAACCACATAGCTGTCAAGAGAAACAAAAACGTGTGAGTCCAGGCGTCAGCAGAGTGAAGTATTCGGGAAGTATGGCGAAAAGGGGCTACTCAACAGGGCGTGAGGAGCAAATCTACGGGGTCAGTGGATCCCATGATTTCGTCCCTACTAGAGTAGGGGAGGAGACTTCCAGGAGAGAATCAGAAAACGGTCAAGCCCATTCGTTCACGAATGCTTTCGAATCGCGGAAAGCAATCACACGGATACATGCGAAAGCTTAATACTAAACTATGGATGAAGCACTGAATAGGTCGCTCGCTAACTTTATTAGGAGTCTCAGAGCACTGGGAAACGTTTTCGGACCGGAACCGCAAAGTCTAAATGCATGCTAATTGTGTTGAAGTATCATATCTTCAGTTTGCGAAACTGACCATCGGAAATGGGATTGAAACAAGTGAACCAAATGTCCTGTCTTACAGAAAGAAACCACTGGACGACATTCCATTGTTGGAAGAATTTCAGTCAGTTTGCGAACGCACAACTTAAAATGACGTCTCCTTGCTGAAATGTCGAACCATCGTGAGCAAGGACTACAGAACAGATTCGTTTGCCAATTCCTTCTACTATGAGAATGTGCGACTTTTCACAGAGGTGCGCATTTTTCATCCGATATTTTACCGAAGCCTGGTCTACGCAACATCAAGCCCCATGCCAGACTGTCGAATCCCGGGACAACAGGACAAGTCTAATTATCACATCCTTTTAAAGGTGCCGGCAAATTCTGGCTTATAGCCTGTCAAATCAATGGACGTAGGCAGTTTGGATAGAGTCGTTTCAGAGAAACAGTTGGGATTTCGACGTTGAGCAAACAACACTGATTCGGTTTTCTCACGTGAAATGTTGCAAACGTAACCGACCGCTATTTGTTGGGGTTGACAACGAAATACTGTGAATTGGTGTTCCACAGAAAAGCCACCAAACAAACTGTCAAGCATCACAAAAGAAGGATTCAGCTGGGTTCCAAGTGAATCTCTCAAAGAACCAAATTTGTTTGGAACTCAGTGTATTTCATTAATTATGTCAAATATACCCTTTCTTCGGTAGCGCCCAATGTCTGTAGACCTCAGCGTTATCATGCATTTGAAACTGTCTGCTGATTCGCCAATCTGTGTTATCTGCTGCTGACCCGCTCCAGTACCTAATGCCGGGAAAAAGACTCATAGAATGGAACACAACAGATATATTCCGAACAACCGAGTGTGAGAACGTGAGTGCATGCGAGTGCAAAAGTACAACGGTCTCAGGGTATTTATTGGGAGGACACTGTCTAACTTGGTCCAACGCTGACGCACACGTCTGGCTTTGGTACGAGGCTGTGACATGCTGCATTTTGTGGGGGCGTTGTTTGTCTGGTCAACAACTTGCGGAGCTGAGAGTCTTATTAGATTCCGGGCATTCAGTGGTTGCTCTCAGGAATGTGACCTCCCCGATAGAAACAACACTGCTTTATGACGTCGAATTTCTCCCAGCTATTTTTAATGTAATAGTTACAAATTCAAAGTACAGTTATGCGATCCCGTATTGTCTGGGCATGCGGTTTGTCAAATCAGTATGCTTCAGCAGCGTTGCACGATGGTGCGGCTGTTGCGTTTTTTCTAGGGTTCTGGCGCATTCTGAACCGGGTTTCAGCGTCTAACGACATTAGTTGTGTTCCGTACATAAGATGCTTAGATTCATCAGAGATTGGGTTGAAAGAATGGGACAGTGTGCTGCTTAGAACTTCGCTTTAACGACAGCATTCTTGTCACCCACTAAATGGTGATTTAAGGACTTCTCGCTTTAGAGACCTCAAAATCGTGTTTGGAGCAACTGATACTGTGTATGGACAGGAATTTGCTGAGCATCTTGCTATCATTTTATCTGCACTAGCGTAACCTGCAGTAGTATACTGTTGTTTTACTGAAATGCTCGATGGATTCATTTGCAGTTCTTGAGCAGGATTCTACGCATAATTTGGTAAGAACGGACCATCAGAATTAAGAAATTTTCAAAATCTAGAACATCTCAATTCCCAAAGAGATTCTCTTGTTAGACGACGTGGAACGCATGGCTTTGAAGCGCATTCCCAAACAGTTGTCTTAGGGAAGATTGGACAATGCTCCTGGATAAGAGGAAGATCGAAACTACGATATAGAGATAAGAATCAGGTGGGTTTAGAAAGCACCTAAATGCGACTCACGGTCATTCGGAAATCCGACATCGGGCATATACAACTGGATAAGTGACAAACATTTAGCTGTGACGCATTTCAAAGCTCAGTGGGTTTTGACAAACGGTCATAAGCAACGCATTCGAAGGATACGTGCGAAAATACATACTAAGATTAATGTCATAGGCTTGCGGAGCTGCGCTGGCCGCGGATGCAACTACAAGAGCGAAATCGGACTTTCGGTGCACCAGCGCTCCCATGCTGCATCCGTCGCGATTATGGACAAGTTCGACTTTGGCATAGACGGCACAAGAAACTTCTCCATTTTTCTATCGATATATTCAATAATACGTGTAGATATCCTTATAAAAGCTCTTCTTTTTAGCAACATGCAGACATTCTCCGACGCGGAGCACCCCGTATTAGCGTGCTGATAAACACAAACACGACTTTTCTGATGGTTTTGCCCAGCTCCATCAGACTTATTTGTTATGCTCATCAATATCGTGAGAAACGTTTGCACGAGTTCCGTTTGAACTAGAACGTGTAACACATAATCGGCGCCCATCAAAATCACTTGGCTGACAAACCATAGTGTGATAGTTTTAACCACCTATTTGGGTACACCTCACTGAGGCGATACTTCGTGACAGAGAATATATCGAGGACAATGAAGAAAGAGGCGATACTTCGTGACAGAGAATATATCGAGGACCTGCATTTAACTACTTGAATCTTGAAAGTAGTGTACAATTTTCAAGATAGGTATTTCTCCGTGTTAGCAATGGCTCGAAAATCGTAACCCAAAATCCTGGAGTATATAATCATATAACTTGTATTTAGGATTTTTAACCTTTAGGGATGAGGCACTCTTCAGTTATGCCTAACTGAATATTACTTACAGATATCTCTGGGGTTCTAGTGTGCTGAAGATGGATCTCACTCTTACTTGTTGGTAGCTCGTGATTATTCGTGTTTTGCATGTAGTCCCCTAAGTTTGTGTCAAAACTGTCACTTTAGGAGAGTTTGTTAAACAAACTCAGCTGGTGTCGAGAGTGTAATTGTCGTCGTGCTGTAAGTGTTAGCCGATTTATGTTACAATCGAATCCTAGGGACGAACAGAGGACGGTCCCGTTGTTATTCTTCCTAACGTGAAGTAAACTATCCAACGTTCTGGTAGAGAATATATTCTTTATGATTACAGGGACTGTGCCACGTTGACTGGGGCAATGGAACAGAATGAGAAGTAAAACTGTCACTTAAAGCTGTCTCGTCGATGGTTGGTGTTCATATCGGCGGTTCACCTCATCTGCTCCAACTTGGTAAAGTACACTACGCGATATTTAGGCGTTGGCTGACTGTATGAGCGCCAGTACGGTAATCATCCAAAATGTTCTCAACTCGAAGAAGGTAGAAAACCCTTGGTGAAACAAACTTCCCCAAGTTCGAAGTGAACTGGTGTAGCCATATGTGAATATGATGGACCTGCGTTAGCTAGCTGGTGCGTCACTAAACTGAAAGTTGTGTATTCGTCTATGAAGCCGGATAGATTGGGCAGAAGTGTGAGCAGATGGAACCCAACACCGTGGTTCGAATGAATTTGTCTGTGTAGATGGTTCATGTGACCAAGTGGTTAACTGGCAGTCATTTGTAGGGGTGGGCGAATAAGGGAGGGGAACGTGCCGAGAATTGAGGATACCATTACACACAGTTAGTAAAGCGGCTCAGAAACGTTTATGTACAAAGTGGCCGAGAAAGCCAAGGAGGAAGGCGAATTAACAGTTAGGGCTACGGAGTTCAGTAGCACAGTGACCGAGGAAATGAATGGTTATCTGATATTACATGCTGTGCAGTGGGGGTGCTTATTGATTTTAGACGTGGATGGGTCTAGAGAAATTAGCAGTACAAGGTATGCCCGGACAAGAGAATAGCGCAAAACGTCAGATGCACTGTCATGTTGTGTGTTTGGACGATGAA